>NW_007739045.1:28943-32417 GCF_000696425.1 Galeopterus variegatus | reverse complement strand
AGCAAACTGAATCCCCCATCACATAAAAACATCATTCACCAAGACCAAATGAGATTTATCGCAGGGATGAATGGATAGTCCACTTTGTAAACGTGATAGATCACATGAGCAGAGTGAAGGACTGAAACCATATCATCATTTCAATTAACACAGAGAAATCAATTGATAAAATCTAAAATCTCTTTATGATAAAAGCACTCAAAAAGTTAGGTATAGAAGAAACATACCTAAGCATAATAAAGGTCATATACAAAAAACCCACAGCTGATATCATGTTAAAAGGACAACACTTGAGTACTTTTTCTCTAATATCTGGAGCACGACAAGGATACCCACTTTCTCCAATTTTATTCAACATAGTAATGGAAATTCTAGCCAGAGAAATAAGGCAAGAGAAAGAAATAAAGGGACTTCAAATTAGAAAGAAGAAATTCAAGTTATTCCTGTTTTCAGATGACATGATCATATCTGCAGAAAACCCTAAAGACTCCACCAAAATAAAATGCCACAACTAATAAATGAATTCAGTAAAGTTGCAGGATACAAAAATCAACATAAAAAATCATTTGTATTTCTATATGCCAGTATTGAACTATCTGAAAAAGTAATTGAGAGAGTAATTCCATTTACAATAGCTACCAAAAAATAAAATATCTAGGAATAAATTTAACCAAGGAGGATAAAAATCTCTAAAATGAAAACTATAAAATATTGATAAAAGAAATTGAAGAAGACATAAATAAATGGAAAAATATCTCAAGTCCTTGGGTTGAAAGAAACAATTTTATTAAAATGTACATACTGCCCAAATCGATATACAGATTTAATGCAATCCCTAATATAATACTAGTGACATTCTTCACAGAAATATTAAGAAAAAAAAAAAAAAAACCTTAAATGTATATGCATCCATTTTGAGTTAATTTGGTATATGGTGAGAGGTACGGGTCCAGTTTCATTCTTCTGCATATGGATGTCTCATTTTCCTAGCACTACTTATTGAACAGGCCTTGTTTTCCCCAGTGTATTTTCTTGTTGCCTTTGTTGAAGATTGGTTGGCTGTAAGTTTGTGGTTTGATTTCTGGGTTCTGTTGCATTGGTACAAGTGTCTGTTTTTATGCCAATACTATGTTGTTTTGGTTACCAAAGCTTTGTAGTATAATTTGAAGTCAGGTAGTGTTATGCCTCCAGCTTTATTTATTTATTTANCAAATAACCTTTAAGAGATTTTAAAGATGCCAGAGCTGCTGAAAAACAAAAGGAAGAAATTGAGAAAAGGAGGAAGTCATAGACAGAAAAGCCTTGCATCTGCATATAAATTCCACTCAAATCCTTGACTGACCCGTGAACTAACATGAATGGGAGACACATCAGGAAGCCCATGGAAAACTGACTGCTAGACGGCTACCTGGGCCTTCAGTTTCAAGTCTCTTCTCACTCCAGGAAAAAACAGACACCAAAAATAAAATATCTGGGGAGAGTGATGTCAACAAAATGGTAAAATAGAAGATCCTTGGCATCACTCCCCCCACGAAAATACAACTGGCAATGAATTACAGGCAAAATAGTCATCCTGAATATACCAGAACTTGTTGGTAGTGTGGGGAGTGAGAGAAGCAAAGAAACCCACCTAGCCCCTGAAAGATAGAAAAGCCATGACGGGTCAGAGGTAAGATCGTTTCAGAAAACCCTAAAGACTCCACCAAAATAAAATGCCACAACTAATAAATGAATTCAGTAAAGTTGCAGGATACAAAAATCAACATAAAAAATCATTTGTATTTCTATATGCCAGTATTGAACTATCTGAAAAAGTAATTGAGAGAGTAATTCCATTTACAATAGCTACCAAAAAATAAAATATCTAGGAATAAATTTAACCAAGGAGGATAAAAATCTCTAAAATGAAAACTATAAAATATTGATAAAAGAAATTGAAGAAGACATAAATAAATGGAAAAATATCTCAAGTCCTTGGGTTGAAAGAAACAATTTTATTAAAATGTACATACTGCCCAAATCGATATACAGATTTAATGCAATCCCTAATATAATACTAGTGACATTCTTCACAGAAATATTAAGAAAAAAAAAAAAAAACCTTAAATGTATATGCATCCATTTTGAGTTAATTTGGTATATGGTGAGAGGTACGGGTCCAGTTTCATTCTTCTGCATATGGATGTCTCATTTTCCTAGCACTACTTATTGAACAGGCCTTGTTTTCCCCAGTGTATTTTCTTGTTGCCTTTGTTGAAGATTGGTTGGCTGTAAGTTTGTGGTTTGATTTCTGGGTTCTGTTGCATTGGTACAAGTGTCTGTTTTTATGCCAATACTATGTTGTTTTGGTTACCAAAGCTTTGTAGTATAATTTGAAGTCAGGTAGTGTTATGCCTCCAGCTTTATTTATTTATTTATTTATTTATTTATTTTGCTCAGGATTTCTTTGGCTATTTGAGGTCTTTTGTTTTTGCATTTGAATTTTAGAATTCTTTTTTTTCTATTTCTGCAAAAAATGTCACATGTATTTTGTTTCAATGCAATCCACATCAAAATACCCATGAAATCTTAACCAAGATTGCTATCATTTAGCATATAGCAACATATAAAGGAAATAAAGTAACATATAAAGGAAACAAATAGAAGTTAGAAATGGTAACAGGCAACTCTGCCATAGCAAATTTGTGGGGTATTGTTAAGTAGGAAAAGGTTACAATCCTAAAGGGATGGTTTGGATTATACGACTGCTACTAGTTTTTTTAGCAAACATCTTGCTTACTGAAGACCTGTTTTATTGTGGCCTCGTTGACCATATTTACTAAAAAAAAATTTGAAGTGTGGACATACCGTTTCCCTTACCACAGCTGTCTAAATCCAGTGCTGCATGATAGAAGCCCAAGGGAGAAAAGGATAGGCAAATGAGACAAATATCACTAACCCTGAGAAGCTGCTCTAGAAAGAAAGAAACAGAGGAAGGAAGGTGGGAAGGAAGAAAGGAAGGAAGAAAGGAAGGAAGGAAGGAAGGAAGGAAGGAAGGAAGGAAGGAAGGAAGGAAGGAAGGAAGGAAGGAAGGAAGGAAAGTATTTATATATTGTAACAATTCATTGGTAATGTATGTGAGTTCCTGTTTTTTTATTTTTAGTAATAGCCACTAATACTGCCATAGTTTATTCAGGCTACTATAGCAAGATACCTTAAACTGGATTGTTAATAAACAATTCAAATTTATTTTTCACAGTCTGGAAGCTGGGAAGTTTAAGATAAGGTACTGGCAAATTTGGTGTCTGGTAAAATCAAGTTTCCTGATTCATACATGGCATGTTTTCACTGTGTCTCACATGGTGGAAAATTCTTAACTAGCTCTCTAGGGTCTCCCTTATAAAGGCACTATTTCCAATCATAAGGGCTCTACCCTCATGATCTATCTAATTATCTCCCAAGCCCCCCCCCCCCCCCCCCCCCCCCCCCCCCCCC
>NW_007739045.1:0-28021 GCF_000696425.1 Galeopterus variegatus | reverse complement strand
CCCTTATAAAGGCACTATTTCCAATCATAAGGGCTCTACCCTCATGATCTATCTAATTATCTCCCAAGCCCCCCCCCCCCCTGAATACCATCACCTTGGGAGTTAAGATCTCAACACAGGAATTTGAGAGGGACAGAAATATTCAGACCACAGCAAATAGGTAAACTAATTATTTAAATGTACATATTATTTTAAAACAACTGATTATGTTTAAAATAATTTAATTTTTTATGTAATCATAACACTAGGTTACTATAAAGCATGTGTAAATTATCCAAAAAAAAGTGCTAATACATTTGTAAACTACAGAAATAGACTAAAAAAACCCAAATATCATTAATGACCAAAACACACAGGGATAAAGTAAAATGTGGACAGTGACTATTTCACTTGAAAAGATAGTTTGTAGATATAGAAAAAGATATCAAAACATACACATATAATTCAGAGAATGTTTTGACTCTTTATTTGGTACTGAGCATTTAATCATGTTAAATATTCTCTCATACTGTGATTTTTAATAGCAGCATAGTTTTTCACTTTATATCATGTGCTGTGGTCTGAATGTTTGTGTCCCCTCTATAATTCATATGTTGAAATTCTGCTCCCCAAGGTGATGTTATTAGGACTAAGGGCATTTGGGGAGATGAGCAGGTCATGAGTGTGGTGTTCCCATGATTGAGGTTAGTACCCTTCTAGAAAAGGTCTCAGAGCTGCCTTGCTGCTTCCACTATGTGATGACACAAAAGGGGCTACCTTTGTGGAATAGACCCCCCAAAGCCTAATGGTGCGTTGATCTTGGACTTCCAGCCTCCAGAACTGTGCTAATACATTTGTGTTGTTTATCTGCAACCCAGTTTATGGTATTTCATTATAACAACCTGAACGGACTGAAATACCATGCTATAATTTGATCATTCTTTTATACTAAGATTTATGCTAACATTTTTGTTATTTATAAATATAGTAGCAATTGATGCACTTCTTTTACCTAATAATTGTCTCTAAAAAATCATTACCCCATTGAGTAATAATATGTAATAACATATTACTATTAATATTACTATAAAATATTGTAATAAAATAATATATTTTCCTCATTCAAATGAAGTAATTAGATAATGCTCAAAGTACATGGCTTTTCTAAAGATTTTCAACATAAATAATTAGGTTAATTTTGAAGATTTGTTTCAATTTTCAATTCCATTAGGAGGATATCTGCCTCAATCCTGAGTATTGATTTTATGTTAAGTGCCAAACTTTGATGAAGTGTCTCTTTCACAAAGTTTGCTGCTGATTTTTCTCTCCTCTTTCTCCTTTTCCCCCTTCTTTCTCTATCCTCTGTCTTATACATCTATGCACACACATGATTGATCCTATTTTTTTGTGGATTTTGTATTTGCAAATTTCCTTACTTGCTAAAATGCATTTGTAATACCCAAATTAATACTTGCCATGATTTGCCGTCATTCATGGATGAAAAATTTGAGCCACCCTAATCGCAATTTCCAGCTGAGGTTGGACAGGGAGACCCTCATTTTCACCCTGTCTCATACTATAAACAGGTGTCCTTTTCTGTTCCCATACTGTAAATGGGTTTCCTTTTCAATTTAAATAGTGCCAAGTTTTTGACATTTTTGTGCTTTTTCTTGGTGATTTGCTGTTTAAAATGGCCCCCAGGCATAGTGCAGAAGCATTGCCTAGTGTTTCTATGCTCAAGAAGGCTATGATGCTTTATGGAAAAAATACTTGTGCTAAATAAGCTCTGTTCAAGCATGCATTATAGTGTTACTGGCCATACGTTAAATTTTAATGAATCAACAATATATATTAAATAAGATGTTGTTAAACAGAAACACACATAAAACCGAGTTATATACTCATTGGTTGACAAAGATATTGTGACCAGAGGCTTGTAGAAACCTAACCCTGTATTTTCTTTAGAAGCAATATTCAATATATATTCGTGTGTGTGCATAGTTAATCTGTATTCCATCTCTTGTTTCGCTTTTCTTGCTTTTAATTTATAGTTTATTCTTTGATGCATAGAAAAACTTCTGAATTTTCCATTCACTTTATATATAGGAAACTTCTCTCTGTTCCATTAACTAATAAATATGTGCCAATATTTTCTTATAGCTGAATGATTTATTTTTTTCATTCGACTCTTTAATACATCTGGATGTTATTTTTTGCTGTAAGGTGTATAATGGTGTTGTTCAAAAAACCTGCTCCGTAATTAAAAAGTTTCCTTTTGTTTCAAATACCAAAGGCAAATGAAACTAATATCCGTGGGTCCTGTCACACACACTATTCCTTTTGAGAATATGATTCTGTTAATTAAATAAATACACCATGATTAGTAAAATAAGGCTTTCAAGCACTCTCTTTCTTGAAGAGTTTAGGTCCAGAGTTAACTTCAACTTTAAAACAACCAGGTAAAATATTCTAGTTTTAGTTTATTGTTTGTGTGTAGTTATTTTAATTGTTAGTTTTTCTTGAGGCATTCTGTGTGTTATTTCACAGCATAGCAAATTTTGAAGGTATCTTTTGCATTTTAACGAACATACTAAGTTCTCAGCAGCTGACTGCAGGCTTTTTGCCTGTGTAGTTCTTGGAATGTGACACCAGTTTGCTGCCCCGGACATCAAAGTCTCCCTAGCAGGCATAGCAGGAATTGACACTGGCCACATTCCTTGGGTGTAGCTTCAGAGCGTGGGCAAGAATCATCCCTACTCATCTGCTTAGTACATGGATCACTGCATTCTGAGTTTGTTGGTGCAAATAAACAACCTAATCCACTAAATCCTCCTATTCCTTTCCCTACTGAGTTTTTCCTTTGGAACACCAGATAAATGAAATAGTAATTGAGAGAAGTCTTTGAGACATGCTGTCTCAGCTCAAAAGCCAAAGAAACAAGGTAGTTTCCTTTTGAATATATCCGTCAGCTCGCCCTTGGCATTCAGTATAAACAGATCTGTGTGCCAAGAAACCATTCTTAGGAGAACAAGAACATCAGGGTAAATGCTTTGCAGGACATGAAAGTCCTTCTGCAATGCACAATAGTATCAATATCTATCGAGAAATACTCCACTTCTTTCCCCTGCAAAATCCTCCATCCAGTGACAGTTCGGTTTCTTTACCTGTTCTTCAGGATTAAAGTTGCTTCTAGTCCTAGCTCTTTTATGAAGGGTTTATCTCTCTCTGAGATTCAATTTCCTCTCAATTTCTTTGTGTCCTCAGCTTCCCAATGGGTTCAAAAGTATACATAATTTTGTAATTTAACTGGTGTTTCTTCCTTATTATGGTGGGAGTGTTGATCATTCATGACCATCTTTAATCATAACCCCAAACAGGACTTTTAATGCCCTCTGTTTTTGAAATCACTTTATCAATATTTTCCTGATCATAAAAATAATAATCATTACCAACATTTTTTGAAAATCTGGAAAACAATACTTTATGAATAAAAGAAAGAGAAAAAGAAATCTTCTGCACTATACAGTATGCTTATGTCAGTAAGTTTCAGGCTTGTACCTGAAGAAGGGATTATTTTCATGTTCATAATCTTTTCATGAGAAAGAAAAAAGAAGAATGTGTGCTTATCTCATGTTTCTAAACTACACTGGACAACAAATCCTAAATAGGAACTGAAGACTCTATAGATCTACAAAACAAAATTTTAGTACTATTTTTCAGATAAAAATGTCATCAAAGGATTGGTCTAGAGTACCAATAATATACTTTGACAAGATAGCTAATAAAGTGTCAATAAGAAACTATATGCTGTCTTTGAAGACTTAAGCCTGCTGCCATAATTTGGATAAGAAATGTATTTGAATTTTCTTTCTTTATTTCTTCAGACTGGGCTTACCTCCATAGATTTCTTGCTGTACTATGTGATTTAAACTCTTCCTCAGACTGTCAGACTATTACTACTGAACACCATGTTCCTCATGTCATTCCATTACTCAGAAAATCTCTGACAGACATCAATTTCCTGGTGCATCAATTTTAAAACCCTCTGATTATATGTCACACCCATCATACTGCAGACTCACTTTACCTGGTGTCTTAGTCGTTTTGAGCTGCTATAACAGAATACCATAAACTGGGTGACTTATAAAAAACAGAAGTTTATTTTTCACAGTTCTGGAGGTTATGAAGTCCTAAGTTGGCAGATTCAGTGTCTGGTATGAATGGCCTCCAGGTTCACAGATGGCTGTCTTCTCACTCTGTCTACACATGGTAGAAGGGGACAAGAAGCTCTCTGGGATTCATTTTATAATTGCACTAATCCCAGTCATGAGGGAGAATCATTTACCAAACGCTCTGATTCCTAATGCCTTCACAGTAGTGTCATAGTCTGCTCAGATTGCTATATCAAAATACCTTAGGCAGCAATTTATGAACAACAGAAATGCATTGCTCACAGTTCTGGAAGCTGGGAAGTCCAAGATCAAAGTATCTCACAGGTATCTGGTGAAGGTTCACCTCCTAATTCATAGATGGTGCCTTCTTGCTATGTCCTCACATGGCAGAAGGGGATAAACAAGCTCCCTCTGGCCTCTTTCATAAGAGCACTGATCTATTCATGAGGGCTCCACCCACATGACTTAATCACTTCTCAAAAGTCCCCACCTTTTAATACTATCATATTGGGAATTAGGTTTCAACTTATGAATTTTGGGAGTACATAAACGTTCAGTCTATAGCACCTGATCATTCAAATTTTCTATACCTTCAAAACTATACCATCTCATTTAGTTTTCTCTCTGGCCCATCTGCCTGTTGTACTCATTTAATTATTCTGAGCTCTGGTAATCTGATTCACCATCTTTAATCAGTGTACTATCGTAAATTTCCTGCACCTTTTACCATTCACATTTTAATAGATTTACAATTTATTAGTTATAAGATTTGTTATTATTATGGGGGTTAGGCTTGTTTTTTCAAATAAATTACAAGTGCTTTGTAGGAATGGGTAGCATCATTTTCTGTTTCTAAGACACACTGCATCTCTTTTCCTAAATAGGAAAATAAAGAACAGAATTTGAAAATTGATGAAGATGATGATGCTGAAATCTGACAAAGAATTTTGACTTTTACCATGAGGGAATTATCATTAACCAAAAAAATCTTTGTGGAAATGGCTTTTTAAACTTAAACTTTGATATTTTAAAGATTTAATCTACTACATGCTCATCAAAGAAACTTTGGATAGAATTAGAATAAGGTATAAAGACATTATTAACAAAGATTATGTGAGTGAGATAAACCAGAAGTTTTATTTTATTTTATTTTTCTCTCAACTCATTGCTGTTTTTCACTAGGTAAAAAGAATGGATGTTTAGCAAATAAATGAGATTATTTCAACCAATAAGAATGTATTGTTAAATATGTAAGTCTTTGCCTACTTGGTTGCAGCACCAATTGCAGGAGCAAAAGGTGGGCTGAGAGGATATGAGCAGGGCAGAGGACGTGTCCAGCCTTGCATTTCTTGAATCCATTTGTGCCCTCCATTAAGTCAAATCTTCAGCTGAGCCTTCAAGGTGGTGACTAGCTATATTCACCACAAAAGAATTATTACAGGAGGATTCATAGAGGAAGCTCCTAGCTCAACCACAAGTGATATTCATTTTTTCACTTCTTTATCAGCTCACCCAATGGGAACACTCCAGACTTTCATCATCATGTATACCAAGTCTTCAGTTGCTTTGTTCTTGTCAGTCTGTGGTTATTGCAAATGATTATTTAGTTATTAGTTGGCATCAAAGCATCTCTCCCCCTCTCTCTCTCCTCTCTCTCTCCTCTCTCTCTCTCTCTCTCTCTCTCTCTCTCTCTCTCTGCTTTCACTCTCCATCTCTCTCTCTCTCTCTGTGTATATATGTAATACAAATATATTTGTATATATGTATATATAAAATCTCATGAATTCCAAATGAATTTTTTTCAGCCCCCAGTGTGTAGCAGCCAGTCTAAATTCTTATGATAACAAGAATCATTACCCGCTTCTGTTTCCCTGTTGCTGTACTGGGATGAGGAGAGCAAGATGACCAGATGGTGATCTACCTATAATTTCAGTGGTATCCTTGTTCTACCTTTTGGAAATGTTTTCTCTATAGAAACCAGGATCTCAAGTCCAGCTGATTCTAAAGTCCTGAGGATCAATAGCACAAATTCTCAAAGTGGAACATGGAGAATGCAGATGAGAATGCCCAATCCTACTTCTCAATTGTTCAGGGAATTGTCCTGGAGCTAACAAATGATCTTTTTTTTATTTTTATTTTTTATTCTACCATTCTATGAGCTTCTGGATGACATAGTGTATAGTAACACAAGTGGACCTCATGATAAAATGCATTTTGTCATAACTCTTTTGCTATAAAGGGTCACACGGTCTGAGAAAATTATGTGCAGAATAGTTCTAGCAAATCAGGAATTTTGTAAGTTGTCAGGCTATGGTAATGATACATATACAGATAGGTTGCAATTCTTGTAAGTAAAAATTGCTGTCTTCTTCTGGATTGAAGGAGGCCAATGTAATAATCCTGCCCTAAGTGACTAGTTAAACTCTTTGAGTAATGCTGTCTCATCAAGTGAACAGCTTTGGCTTCTACTGCTAATGGGCTACAAAGTCAGCAAAGATAGAATTAGCCTTAATGAGGGAAATGCATGTTTTAGGCTGATGGACATCTATCCTTCCCATCATGGTTATTTCATTTCTGACCTCATTAGCTGAGCTCCGCAGTACCAAAGACTTAGGATGGCTGATCATCTCTAGCTGAGTCATCCTGTCTAGTTGGCTTTTGAGAGTACATTTGCTGCAGACCCAAAGATTTGCATACTCTGTGCTGACTCCCATATACCCATATACTCCTTGCCTGAGCTTCCTTACCTCTGAGCTGTTAACCTTGTTCCTTCCAGACCTCTAAAACAAGCCAAGTACTTTTGCAGTGCTTAGGAGTTGGTGTATATTCATACCTCAAGCCACTCCTACCTTTCTCTAAGGTGCACACAACTAAGTGCATTGCTTAGAGCTGAGAAAAATGTGAGGATTCCCCTGCACCATTCTCCTTAGGACAAAGGTCCCGGGGATGAAGAGTGATGGAATATCACACAACAACGAGAAAGCCAGTGTGATGGATGCTGAGTGAGAAAGAGGAAAGGGAGTGGGAAATTTGTAGAGAGAGGCAGCAGGTCCCCAGAACACATATGGCCCAAAATATCATAGGCATTTTAAACATTATAAATGACGGTTCAGTGATCTATTTAAAATACCACTTTAATGCTCTCTTTAATGCCTCATACGTTTAGAATTCTTTCTACCCTTTCTTTCTTCCTTTCCTTTATTCCATTTGTTTCCTTTCATTTCTTTTCTTCCCTCCTATCCTTGCTCTTTCTTTTCCTTCCTTCCTCCCTTGCTTCCCCCCTTCCTTCCTTCCAATTTTCCCTTTATTTGAAATGTCTTTATTAAACTTGATATGGAAACAGATTGAGTGTGAATACTAAATACTGTCTGAGTCGACCACTCTCTTAGCTGCTTTAAGAGTTATACGCAATACCGAGTCCCACTGCTGGAATGAACTTGACCAGTCTACCTATCACAAGCATGTATAGGTAGGAGGGTCTGTAGAGATATCTTAGACACCATATTTCCCATTTTCTCACCCAATGCAAAAATCTCAGATGTGCAGTTAACTTCTACTTGAAATTTAATGATTAAATTATCAAAATACTATTTTTTATCATTTTATTGAAATGAAATTGCATTTGGGGGCAACTTTGGTTGTTTTAAATTCTTGTCCTGACTTGAAATCTGTACTATTGATACTTTCATCCACTGGAACTATTCATGTTTTCTAGAAGAAAAAAAAAGCTACTTCCAAATAATTTGGTCCTTCAGATATTTTTTTTTTTCTTTCTAATTCACTTTAAATTAAGAAACACACTACCACTTTTATTATCCTGTTTAAACTTTCTTTGCAGTCCCCATTGGGGTTAGTAATAAATATGTGTGGAGGAGTTAAATTATAATTGTGCACATATAGGAGTGCAAATCTGATCCTCCACCCATCTAACTCCTGTTTCTAGAAAAAGTCTTAATGTCCCATGAAATGTGTCTTGGTGTGCTTAGATGAATTATAGCCTGTCAAATGAAAGAGTCAAAATGAAATTAGCAAAACCTTACCAACCATTCTAGTTAACTTGATCACCCAATAGAAAGAACAATATCATAGTATTGTAGAGCGGGGAAAACCTTTAATGATCATTTAGGACATCTTTAAAAATTATGGTTATGAATACGGTGTTGAAGAATTTCAGTGGTCCAATGGGACAAAACAATTGGCCTCACATACTCACATACTTAAGGTAAGTCCATTAGAATGTTCAGCTTTTATTTCTGAATTAAAACAATTAAACATATTGTGTATTAATTTCTTCTAAGATAATTATTCACTTGTATCTACTAAGCTCTTTTTTTCAGATTCTGTTTTTTAAGCAGACGAAAAATATCAACCTTTATTTTAATGTCTCCAGAGATTTAATAAGTCACTTAAAATATATCTGACAACTGTGTACGAGGTACTACTGTATTATGCACTGGAGGTCGACGGTGAACAAGACCCAAAGGTCTCCTGTTAAGAAATATCTAATAAGCAATTGGTAATATACATCTGGGGTTTTGCTCAGAGGTCAGAGCTGTAGTTAGAAATGTAATTCTTTGTGACTAAAAAGTGCTTTTAACTTTCTAAAATATTTTCTAAACTGTGCTCTGGAGAAGTCTACCTCCTTGAGACCTCAGTATGCATTCTACCTTAAAGCACTGACAAATCTTGCAGGAAAGATGCTAGTTAACCCTGTTAATGTAATATTTGCCAAAATATTTACTATGGAACCCATTCTCCCAGAAGGTCTGAAAACATCTCACAGAACTGGTTTTCAAAAAAACAAAACAAAAAAAAAACACAATTTAAGACCCTCACTTGTTCACACAACTTCCCTGGAATGTCAATAGTCCCAACATATACATGAACAATCACATATTTTAAAATTAGAGCATAAGACACAGAACGAATATGGCTGTCATAAAAGTTTGTGATTCCTGGCATTTTGCAAGGATGACTCTTACAATCTACTAAGTTTTCTCTAAGTTTCTGAAGGGTTTGACATATTATATGTAAACATAAATAATAAGGACACTCTTCCTTACGACTTTAATAGCAAAAACTAGAAGGGCAATACATGCTGGCTGTCCACTTCTTCACCTCTTCATTCTCTGGATATTTTCCCATGCATCACATAAATCGTCAAAGGAAAAATAAAGTAGAACATCACTGTGGCCTACACAGATTCAAAAGGCATATGAATGTGTGTGAGTACGTGTGGATTTGTTTTCATGATGTCTCTATTTATTTTCTGCTTCCTCCGACCCCCTCAGATGCAAAATGCACTAGTCTTTGAGTTGTCAGCATAAATCTCCTGTGGCCATTACCTTGTTTGTAGAAGTTGGAGATTTTAAGAAAACACTCTCTCAAGTGATTATGAAAAAGTGCATTCAGCTGTTTTGACCCTGCTAGGCTTGTGAATACCATGGTAGGAGAAGAAAAAAGTAGAGGCAGGAGGTGCCAAGCAATGCCTGCTGTGAGCAGGAGGCCTTTTCTGAACTGCTAACAGAAACCATGCTCAGGCGTGTGGGCTTTTTATGGTCACTGTTCTTTCTTGGGCTTTAATAAAAAGAGTGTTTTACAGGTGAATCAAAGCTTACAATATGGGAAAGAAGGTATGAGGAGGAACTGGCATGGAATACTTCAGCAGTATTCAAAGAAAAATAAAGAAAACAAATGAGAGACTGATGTCTTTTTCTTATAGGCCAAGGGGGGGGAAAAAAAAATTTCAAAGAAAAATAAAGAAAACAAATGAGAGACTGATGTCTTTTTCTTATAGGCCAAGGGGGAAAAAAAAAAAAAAGTTATTGGCCAACTGTACCTGCTGGTAATAATTAGGCCAGGGTGTAGAGAAAATGAAACACTGTGTTTTTGAATTTATATTTCTGAATTTTTCATGGAATTGTGCACTAAACAGGTGCCTCCATCCAGCATGCGGCTGCCACGTGCTGAGATTTTGAAAAGGAATGTTGCACCTCTGGACACAGAGAGACTTCCGGGATCTGGCTCCTCCCTCTAGCTGGCTCTAGGTAAGAGATTATTGGCGTCAGGCTGATTTGGCCACCTGCAGCATGTGAAACCAGATCTAGAATGAGTTCAGATACAGTCGTGAATTGTTTGATTCCCCCAAATATTAAACTGAAATGAAAAGCAGAGGGCATGGAATTAAAGAACATGTTTATTGAGGTAGGATTCAGTACCAAGCCAGGTAGAGAAAGAGGAGCAGATATACAGATTTCTCATTTCTCTAAAGGGGCATCTACCTAGAGACAACAAGCGAATATAAAGATATTTTTAAAAATCACTCCAAAGCCTGGTCCTTGACTACCTCACCAGTCTTCTCTCTCTAAACATGTTGAGGAATTGCAAGTTCCTGTACAACTCTCTGAATTTGCAAAGCTGTTTTTCTCTCTTCTTCATTGAAAGGTGGAACCCAGAATGGAATGGTCTGGAATGGCTTTATTTGGGTGGGGGAGGGGGAGTGCAGCTGGCCAGTGCGTCAATCCAAACCCTTAAACTTGGTGTTATTATACTGTGTTCTAACAAGCTGAGCTAACCAGCCAGCCCTGGAAAAACTTTTTTTCTTATGGCTGCTTGGTAAATATCTTGATTTTTTTCTTTATTCCCGCATAATCTTAGGTAGTATTCACCCTTCCATCCCTTGGCAGGCATGCAAGTCACCTATACATTTTGAAAAAAAAAAAAAATACTACAAATATTTTTAATGAATTCGAAATTTCTGGAGGACTGAGACTATACTTTGCTTACATTTATTCAGCTTCTTTCACATTGCCTGGCACATTTTAGATTCTCAGTATGTATTGATCAAATCACAATTGTACTCCTATTTTGAAGAAGTGTGCCTCCCCAGTAACTAGGGAATAAAAGCCAAAGTCCCTCAAGGAGATTCATAACATATTCTGTCTCTTCCCAGCCCATGTACTTGCAGGACACCCATGGCATTTTCCCACTCTCTTCATGTGGAGGTCTTTTGGTTTCAGGAAAGGAAGGAAGTGGGCAAGCGGAGGTGCAGGTGCCCTCAGTCGAGGAGGAGCTGGAGTTCATAGGTAAATACCTCAGCTTCCTCCATCATTCATGCAATTATTTGGAGGTATGTGGTATACAGTCTCTCAGAAGGTTTCCAGTGGGATGGAGCTCAGGTGCCCACAGCAGTAACCTGCTAGTTAAAGCACCCTTTACCGACTTGCACTATTTACTCTCTCATTTTTTGCTGCCACATTGTACTTCCTGTGATCACTTCTATATAAGGTATCGTTCAACCAAAGAAGCAGAACAAGTGGGAGTTATATATGAGAACAAATTTATTATAAGGAATTGGATTAAGCAAATGCAGGAGCTGGTTAAAGTTTTGACATCATAGGGTGGACAGTCAGAAAAGGAAGATCATGGGCAGGCTGGGACCCTTAAGGGGCACAGCCAGAGCTGTTGTCTACAGGAGTGATTTCTTCTCTCTCTGGGAAGCCTCAGTCCTGCTTTTGAAGTCTTGCAACTGATTCAGTCAGTTGCACAAAGATTATCTAGGACAATCTCTCCTACATAAAGTCAACTGATGAGGAGCTTTGACTAAATCTGCTAATTTCCTTTACAGCAATGCATAGAATAGTCTTTGATCATTAGTCTTTGAATAATCGGAGATTGTGGTCTAGCCAAATTGATACTTCAAGAAAGTTATTACGACTTCCCAAATAAAGCATTTCCACCATTTCTAGTGTCAAGGTCAGCTTTGGGAAAACCCTAACAGAAGATCCTTGGTGACCTAGTGACGAATAATTTTTGTTATCTTTTTCTCTCACTGCTTTTATCCTCATGTTTTAACTTTTGGTCATGAACAGATGTTTGCCATTTAACAACCAAAATTGCTATCAATTGTTTCCCAGTTTTCTTTCCTGCTAGTTTAAGTGTTCTGATCCTGGCGCTATTTCCTCTTACTGAAATACTACGCTTCATCTTGTAACTGCCAACAATGAGAACCATTTGGGTGTACGCAAATATTTCAGCATTCTCCAAATCCTGACTTTATGTTTGTACCTCTTACACCTCTGCCCCCTCCCTTCACATACTTTATATTTTTCATGACCTTATGAGTTTATTCAGCCAGAGAAATTTAGCAGAAGTGACAAATGGGTCCTTCTGGATGCAAGCTTCAAGATCCATTGAATGGTTTGCCACATTTGTGTGTGAGTGCGTGTATGTGTGTGTGTTTCTGTGTGTTTGTTTGTGTGGTTGTGTTTTGGTAGTCAGGGAAACAATGAAGCAAGCCTTCCTAGGTGGCTACAAATAGCAGGCATTCCTTCAACTGGACTACACTGAACATGTATTATAAATGAGAATCAAATATCTGTGGGTGTGTTTCTGTGCATGCATGTGTGTGTTAAGGTACTGAGATTTTGGAATGGCTTTGGTACCTTAGCCTAACCTATCCTATCTGATCTATCTTCTGATTCTCTGACCCATCTAGTACGTAAGTTACTTCCTGTATTTATGATATCATAATTTACAGAAATTAAGGAAGTGTTTCATTCAAATTTTCTTTATAATCCCAATATGAACCAAGAGTTAATGAATTATGGTTAAAATTAATTGTGGAGCTTGGGCTTCTGTCTGGAGCTCACAGACCCCTCGAGCCCATTCACAAACCCTGCGCCAGCCTGCTTCACAAACTGCAGAACACACAATAGCTGCAAAACTAAAAAGATATTGGTGCACATGCACACCAACTCCACCCACACACAACTTGTTTACAAGAAATGTGCTTCTCGACCTCCAAGCCAGACCTGAGCTGAGGAAGCCTGACTAAATTATTCTATTTTCCCCACAATCCACCCCTTCAGGGTCCCTTGCTGTACAATCTGCGTGTTAAAAATCCTCCATGATGTTCCCTTAGTGAGGATAAATGGCCCGTTTATTTATACAACCTATTGTCTGTTTGGTATGCCTTAAGGCTTGTCCTGTAGTTCTGTCCTTTAGTCACACATGTCCAGTTAGTAGTCATCATTGGTGTGATTTTCCATGGGAATCCTGTAGACATACTGATGTGAAGTTCAGTGCATATTCAGTAGATGATCACACCAACGTATGTATGTACCCAGTCGACTCTGGTGCAGTGCCTGCAGCCAGAACACTATGGGTGAAAAGACAGAAGGGTTATTGGTACCAATGGGGGAAGTTCTCACCCCTCTGCTAAGATACATGCCAGTTTGCCATCCTGAGAAAGGATGATTGCAGGAAAAGGTATCTTACCTGGTTTATGATACCATACTTTATCTGCTAACACTGAGGGATCTATAGGTTCTACATGTAACAGTATAGGGGAACTCATAATTGGCCATACAAACAGAAGACCAGTAACTCTGATTTTGGCAGTGGTCCCACAAGATCCACCTGCCACCATGTCAGGGGCACTCTCTGCCCATCAGGGGCACCTGTCTGCTCATCAGGAGCACATCAGCCCATCAGGGGCATTTTTTTCTCACGTTTATGTGGCACCCAGCAAGCCATCGTGTCAGCTGATCCATCAAGTCATGAACTGAAGGCACAGCTGCATGCAAAGGAGGCACTACTTTGCTCAGTTCTCGATAATCTACAGTCATTCTCCAGGTACCATCAGGCTTTTTCACTGGCCATACCAGAGCATTAAATGCGCTATGAGCCGGACGAATAATGCCAGCTTTCTCTAATTCCAATATAGTGGCACTTATCTCTGCATGTCCTCCTGGTAGGCAATACTGCTTTACATTAACTACACGTCTTGGCTTGGGGTCATGTGGGTCATGTTTAGCATATCCTTGTAACACAGGCTTTACTGTCTGTATTCAGAGCCCAAACTCTCCACCTGTTGTTTGCAGGTGCAAACCATAAAGTACATCTATACCCAAAGTGTATTCAGCTATAGGAGATATATATACAGTATATACATGAGGTGGTAATCTTCCTATGCCCAATGGCAATGACACAGCTTTGACCTCAGTAGTATGTTCTCCATAGCCATCTATATGAACTGTGGTCTCTGGAAACTTATCTGGATTGCCACATATCAGGCTACATTCTGCACCCAAATCCACCAACCAAAACATGCCACACATTTGTCCTCAACCAATATATTGCCAATTCAACATGAGGCCTCTGGTCCTCACCTGCCCCCAAAAGATGAGTACCTTGTCCTGTTCCCTAATCAAAATGGAACAGTTCATCTGCCTCCTTGGGAGCAACCAAAGAGTCCTTTAAATCCACTGAGCGTACCTTGCTACCTGTTTCCTGATGTTTGGTGAAACACTGTTCAGGGCACAATTGCTGCCACAAGGCAAACAGAACTGCATTTGGCTGCTGGTCAATTTTCTTTTTATCAACCCCTGCTGCAAGCAAGTCAAACCACATCTGCTTATGGCTAGTCTTGCTTGGTCCCTTTGGGATAAAATCCCAAGCATTTCTTCAGGGTTTGGTCTTAGTTATCTTTCGGACCACTTTTGCTTGTCTTTTTTCCTCCATTTCACCCAAGCTGGCTATCATGGTCATTACCTCATGTATAGGATGACCAATATATGGAGCCAGTATGGCCATCAGTGACCCAAAAAACATTGACAGGGCATTCTGAAGCACTATTTCTCTCATGCTGCCTGTAAAATTTTCATCATCTGGGCCATGAGTGTTCACATTAAACATGGACTGCCACACCCCCAGCTCCCAAATTATTTGAACTAACTCAGCATACGTTTGCCATTTACTAACAATCTTGGGCAGTTCTCCAGCATTTGCCCACATGGTTTGGGCAGCTGCAGTCACCCGGTACATTAAAAAGACTGATTACCTGGCCCTTGTGCATAGCTGCAGCTATTCTGCAGCTGCCGCCTCAGGGATAGGTACATGGTTATAGAGGCCAATTTTTCCATCTCTTCACCAGATCATATCACACTATCCACCGCTAGCTCCCATAATGAGAACAGCCAAGCAGCCACGGGTTCCCCATTTCTGCTGAAACTGTCCCCCCAAGTCAACTAACTCAACCTGGGTATATGAGACTTATGTGGTAAACTGAGTCACCTGTAGATTGCCCACTGGTTGTCTGCCTGGTGCCATAAGCTGCTCATATTTCACTTTCTGATGCACAACAGGGCATGCCTGGAGACACACAGTCTCCCCCAACTCACCACTGGGTTCGCCATCTTCCCTAGTGTGAGATGCAGGAATGGCCAGTCACTGCACATCATCCTCCAGGACATGTATCTGCACTTCCAATAACTCTGCTTTCCACTTCAAATCTGCCAGTCACTGCACGTCATCCACCAACGACCCTGCTTTCTGCTTCAGATCTTGATCAGTTTGCAGCAGAGTGAGAAGCAGCCAGGCTCTGTTCAGCAGAAAAGTGGCCACTGGGCACCCCCACTCAAAGACAGCCACATTTCCTCCCCCTCCCAAGGGGCTTTCCACTTTAGTGCCTAGTCTATGCTGCCTTGCATTACAGTGAGCAGCAACCAGATCCCAGTCAATAGGAAAGTGGCCACGGGGCACAACATGTTCAAAAGTAGCCACATTTCCTCCTTTTTCCAAGGGCTTCTTGGCTCCTGTACCCGCTCAGAATCCTGTCAGACTACACCAGCTGTGGTGTAATCCTGCCGACTATGCCAATTGTGGAGATTGGACTAGGGTCTGGAGCTCACAGAACCCTCGAGCACATTCACAAACCCTTCTCCCGCAACTCTATGAGCTAGGTAACCGGCACAAAGTTCCTTGGAGCTTTGGTTGAAGAAGGAATAGTCTTTATTCAGCACACACATATCTAGCTTATAGACAGTACAAAGGAGAAACTCAGAAACTCAACTGCAACTGGCAAAGTCCAAAGAGAAACTGAAACTGAGCAGCTGCCAGCAGAGTAAACATGCTCTATTGGTAGACTGGAGCTCTCTGCACCAGCCTGCTTCACAAACTGCAGAACACACAATAGCTGCAAAACTAAAAAGATACATTGGTGCATATTCACACCAACTCCACCCACACACAACTTGTTTACAAGAAATGTGCTGCTCCACTCCCCAGCCAAACCTGAGCAGAGGGAGCCTGGGAGTAAATTATTCTATTTTCCTCACATTAATGAAATAGGATGATCAAAATTTCTAGGACTTCTTGGGGATTGCTACGTGGCCCTATATAAAAGAAAATATTTTATTCTGAATTTTTTATTGTCAAAAAGTGCTTGGAGCATCATAGAGTTGTAGAGAGACTTGGGCATTTTAAGAAAATTTTCTCTTGATTAGATTACAGAAAATCATTACAAAATTTAACCATACAGAAAATTTAACCATTACAGAAAATCATTACAACATTTAACCAAAAGTAAGAAGAAAAAAATTAATTCCAGAAATTAAGAAATGTAACATTTCATAGTATAAATTTTGTTCTGCCCTTTGTCTTTCTTTCTAAGAACATAATTGTATAATGATTTCACTTGCTCTAGAGAAGCACCCTGACATCTTTATTATACTTGCCATTATCTGACATGGGATCTGTGCAGGCCAGCAATGTCTCTATTTAATACATCAGTTAAGCATACCAAATTAAACTCTATACTGACCATCTTAAACTAGGGTGTCTCAACTGATTCCAAACCTGAGAGCATGAGTTGACATTTTTTCTGCCTCCCTATGGTTTGAGAAAGTTTGAAAGCTAGACAATGCTTGCATAGAAAGGAATCTCAAGCTTAAATCTTTAGGTTGGCTTAAATATTGCTGTGACTGTCCCCATGGAGTTCTGACAAATAATAATTCTTGCTTAATATTTTTAAAAAATGACAGTCAATTTATAGTTATTGACCAACTCTTTGTAAAGCAACATTGAATGCAGCATTATACATACTACCTGTTCGTACCTGTTATGGGTTCAATTGTATGTCTCCCCCGAAAAGATATGCTGAACTTCTAACCCCCAGTACTTCAGAATGGGAACTTATTTGGAAATAGGTAATTGCAGATATAATTAGTTAATATGAGGTCATAATGGAGTAAAGTGGGCCCCTAATCTAGTAAGACTGGTGTCCTTATAAGAAGATCACCACATGAAAACAGAGACACACAAGGAGAATGTCATGTGGTGACAACGGCAGTATTAGAGTTAGGCAGCTGCAAGCTAAGGAAGACCACGGATCACCAGGAAACCACCAGAAGCTAGGAAGAGACAAGAAGTAATTCCCCTACACGTTTCAGATAGAGCATGGCCCAGCTAACACCATGATTTCAGACTTCTGGGCTCCAGAACTGTGAGACAACACATTTCTGTTGTTTTAAGCCACCCAGTTTGTGAGGCTTTGTTATACCAGCCCTAGGAAACTAATGCACTACTTAACAATCTAAAGTACCCACACTGAGATGGCATGAATGAGAAATTGCCAGGCAAACGAGTGAAGTAAGATGAAGATATTACAGCTGTCTAATAAGTGTCAGTTTGAAATGCAGGGGTGGTTGTGGTGGTGGTGGTGTTTCCACAGGAAAGACTCAGAGTCATCCAATGAAAAAAGTAAACCATGGACAACAGGATTGTGTGGTAAGAAGTCTATGTACCTTTAAGCCCAATGAATTCACTTGCCTCTCAATAGCAATGTACAAGCCCTCTGTGTGTTTGTCACTCCACCTGCAGGATTCTTACATGATACTTACAGACTATTCCTCACAGTAATATTTATACAAATGTAATATTTATTAAGCAAAGTAAATATTCTAGTGAGGACTTGGAAACACAATTTCTTTTATATTTTTACAAACAATAAATATCTCTCTTTTTTTTTGGCTTTAAAAAAAAATTGCAATCCCATACATTTTAAACATTTTCTGAATTCCAAAACCTGATCTCTCATCTCACATTTGATTTCAGCTAGGCCTAATCTGCTCGATATATTTATTTCCAGAAAACTTTTCCTAAAATATTCTTAATTGGAACATGAACAGCCTTAAGAATAATAAGAAACTGGGGGGGAAAAAAGGATGTCAGATTTGGTTAAAATATAAATTTAAAAAATAAGTCCATATGAGCTATGAACAGTTTATTTTAAACAAACGTATATTAAAGGAAATTGCTTAATATTCAAACTCGTTAAATCAAGTTCAACATTTTTTTTCCTCTTTAAATAACTCTTTTCCGAATCAACGCAAACCACACTTGAGCTGTTTCATCAGAGTATGTTTGATTTGTAAATACAAGGCAAAGGACTAAAAACAACAAAAACATCCTATTAAAAATCAGACTAACTGGCAAAATACCTTTTTAGCTCTTTCAACAGATTTAAAAATCTCAGCCAAGCATGTGAATTTGTGGTAGTTTTATCTTTCATCACTATTGTCAGGTGACCTTCATCTCTAAACCCAGATTTTAGTTCTCTGTGGACTTCCAAAGTGTAAATCAGACCTTGAACTTGGTCATGAAAGGACAATGACACAGAGTGTTATGGAGCGACTAAAATATGTCTCTGTTATCGAAATGTTTACCCTGAAATTATATTTAATGCTTCTTCTTCCAATTACTCACATGTTAATTTCAACTTTGTTTTTCTAGCCTCCTTCTCTTGCCCTTGAATGACAGGTATATTAGCTAAGTTTGTCAGGCTACTTGCCTGTCTCCCCAGAGAAAACCCAGGAAGGGCTGACCTCATGCTCACAGCATGCAGAGCCAGCTCAGACTTTTCTATCAGTCAGCGCCTGGGAAGGCCAGGCAGGGCCCCAGCTGCCTTCCTGAGTGAGCTTGATGATAAAGTTTATCCCATCAGGAATGAGAGTATTGGTCAGAGTCCAGTTGCATGGCTTATGTTGAGAGTGAACTTTTCGACATTTCAAATCTGCCATATCAAATTAAGCACAATAAAGCAGGCTGTTTGCCCGATTATTTATAACATCACAGGAAACTTGGAATGACTTATTAAAGAGTGGAAATATTTCTCTTTCCTTAGAAATAAGCCTGCTTCTGCCAAGATATACAGCAACTAGCTGGGTATGGGAATGGTACAAAAGAGTTCCCAGCTCCAAGGTTATTAAAACATACCTGGGCTCATTTAAAGACCCAAACCCAGTATGAGGATGGACAATCTAGGGACAGCATGGGGTGCCACAATGAAGGGATTGGGCAGTCCTTGTTTTATAAATGTTAAAAACAAAAGTAATAGAGAATTTGATTTTGCTGAGAATGCTGCTGACCATATGCTTTGGTCAAAGGTGTTTATCGCTTTAATAAGACTCAAGAAATCCAGCTGAAAAAATGACTTTGAAAGTGGTTTTAGCATCCTGGCTCATTTATTAACGGCATTGAGACCAGAAATCACTGATGAAAGCTAACAATGGACTTTGGAAATATAAGTGCTGTATGCATGAGAATTGTGGGGGCATAATTTTACTCTTTCATTACTGACAATATGGGATTCATGTGAATAATTTAAGAATGTGGAAATATATAATTATATACATAATATATATACTTGGGTGGTAATCTTATCCAAATATATCAGTTATTAGCATTTTGGTATATATCCTATCAGTCTTTTTTCCATGCAAAATTATGTCCACAGTCACAAAAACCCTCTATAAACAATTACATTCTGATGTAATTCATATTTTTGACTAAACAAATTTATATATGAGTACAAATACATATATATACATATATATGTATATATATGCACACATCTACTTAGGCCTATTTCTCTCTATTTAATAGACTTAGTCATCTTTCAAAACCTGATGTTTAATGGAGGCAAATATTCGATTACATGGATATTTCATGATTTACATAAAATATATATTTTTTACTAGTTAGGTTGTTTGCAAGCATTCCTTTCTTGCTATTACAAAAAAAGCTACAATAAATATCCTTATATAGAAATTGTTCTTCTTATCTTTGAATACTGCTTAAGGGCAAATTGTAAGAAATGGATTTAACTGGGTCAATACCTTTCGGACTCAATATGTATTGCCCAACTGCTTTCCATAAAGTTTGTACAAATTAACACTCCTGGGGTAATTGGGATTACCCTGAACAGCAATTTTTAAGGTTATGAATCAAGATCCCATTCCAAATTCTCCTTGAACTACTTAAATACACTTTTTTCCTAGCACCTTCTTTCTATGCAGACCTCAGACAAGTTTGTGAGGCAAGTTGTAATTCCTTGTTTGGTGCTAATGTAAGGCACAGGAGTGTTTTACAGAAATATGCATATTCACATACATAACTATCCATTTACGATCTTTTGGATTCCCAAAATGTGTTTTTACGGTTGCAACACTTCCTAGCCTTTCTGATTATGTCATGATGTAATAGTGGTGATTGTTTAAAATTAAATACACATATTTTTAAATTGGTGCATTAAAACAATGTGTGTGTTTATTATTTTGAGAACTCCTGATATGTACTGACATATATAGTTACAGTACTGTACTCAAAGCAGGTTAGAGTGGGGATGACTGTGAGTCATGTGTTATTCACTTTCTATGTGTAATCCTTACGGACACAGATATACCTGCTGTAGGTAAGATGGATACAAACGGCCTGGGTTGAATCTCAGATGGCCACAGAACAGTGAGCTGCTTTCTCCTTTGTTGAGCAGAGGCTGAATGGGTAGGTTTGGGCTGTGCTGAGAAGGACTTCACTGTTTGCTTCGAAGGCCTGGGTTGAATCTCAGATGGCCACAGAACAGTGAGCTGCTTTCTCCTTTGTTGAGCAGAAGCTGAATGGGTAGGTTTGGGCTGTGCTGAGAAGGACTTCACTGTTTGCTTCGAGCTCTTGATTTGACTTTTTTAGGAACTGGGAAATCTCCCAGTTTTTTTCAGCTAAGAGGCAACCTGACCATATATTAATTTTTGACCACAGAGAGAATCCGATAGAGATGACAAGGGCTGGAGAGGTCTGTAATAATGGTCCAGATGCCAGAGGACAAAAGTGTGAGTTAGAGATTGGCAGTGGAGATGGGGAAACAAAGTCAGGAGAGATTTTGGAGGAACACTATGCAGACTTGGCAGAGAAATGACTAGATTTTTGGTGCTTTATGAAGGGTAAAGTTTAAAAGATTCATGGAAATTTGTTTTAAACTTTTACTAGTTTTATATTTCATTTTCTACATGGAAGCACCTGCCTGTCACAGTCTCATGTAAATGACATGGCACAGATCTGCAAAGAATGGACCATGGAAATGGCAGTGGCCAGCTGTGCCTCTGTGGTCTGCAGAATCAGTTGTGGCCTCACTGGAGAAAGCTTGCAGTATCTCTCATGCCTCATCATCAAGTCGGAAACTTGGAAGCTGAATAGAGAAGAGAAAAGTTACATGCATGACAGAGTTTGGACGTGTTGTCCCCCCAAAACCCATGTGGAAATTTGATCCCCAATATGGCAGTGTTAGGAGCTGTTTGGGTCATGGGGGCAGATCCCTCATGAATGGATTAATGCTCTCCCTGGGGGTGGGGGTAGTCAGTGAGTTCTTGCTCTATTAGTTCCCGCAAGAGCTGGTTGTTTAAAAGACCCTAGCGCCTTCTCTCCTTCTCTCTCTCTCTCTTTCTCTCTCTCTCTCTGCCCCTCCATTGCCCCCTCCCCCTCTCTCCCTTTTTCCCTCTCTCCCTCCCCATCTCTCCCTGCTTCCTCTTGCCATGTGATCTGCTTATACCCACCAGCTGCTCACCACTTTCCACCATGAGTAGAAGCAGCCTGAGGCCTGTGCCAGATGCAGCTGTCTCAGAGTCATAAGCCAAATAAACCTCTGTTCTTTATAAATTACCCAGTCTCAGGTATTCTGTTTCTAGCAACACAAAACAGACTAATATAACCCACAAGGCATTGCAGGACTTCACTACTCAAATCCCCCAAATCTGGGAATCCTTCAGTCACTCATTCTTTCAGCAAATCCTATTAAGTGCCTGCAATGTGTCAGCCACCATGCTCAATTCTGGAAACTCAAGGTGAGCAAAACCAGGAATGATGATAAACCTGGTGGAATTTACATAATCTAGAGGTACAAACAGATGTTAGTCAGTCTCATAAACAAACGCAAAACTGCCACTGGGAAAAGTGCTATTGTAACTGAACCCAAGTCTGGCTGCCCACCACCAAACAGAAGCAAAAGACTAGAAAGCCATATGTTGGTGATAATGGAAGGCAGCTTTATTTAGGAATGCCAGCAACCTGAAGGAGTTGTTAGGTGAACCAATCTCAAAGCCTGAGATTTACTGAGGGGTTTTTAAGGAGGAGGAAGTGGGGAGGGAAGAACACGAGAGGGATGTGTAGGGGCCAGGTGCAAATTCTCACCAAGACTCCATCTGGTTTCTGTTCTCATCCTTGATGTTGTCTTAGGATCCCACAGGACTTTGATTCCTTGCTGCTGCCCATCATCAGCCTCCAGACATCTGTTCTCGGAACTCTACAAGCTTCAAAGAAGAACTGTTAATTTTGCATTAACAGTTGATTAGCCTTTAACAGCCTTGATTTTCTACTTGGCAAGCAAGATAAGAAAGTCAGGGGATGGGAAGAAAGGAGAAAACAAGACTGTGTCTTTTAAAATTTGCTACAGCTCAGGTGGTTTTAGGTCCCAAGATGGCTTAAGTGCTGCTTACTCCAACACTATGAAGGAGAGACCCACAGTACTCTTAGGCCTGAGGGTGGGCAGATTTGGCCCAAAAAGGTTTGTGAGAGTTTCCTGAGGAAATGACTCTCACACTGATATTTGAAGTGCTGGAAGGAGGTAAGTAAACAAACGTGGTGGTAAAGAGCGTTCTAGGTGAGGGAACGGCATGTGTAAATACTCTTGTCACTGCAGAAGCACATCAAGCACTGAGGTCAAAAAGAAAGCTGTTGTGGCTGGAGTTACGAGGGCAAAGGAAAGAGTGAAGGGGGATGAGGCTGGAGGGACCAAGGCCAGACCACACGGGGCCTGTGAACCACGATAGGCGGCTTCTCTTTATCCTTGCTTATTATGTGTAAAATGTAGTCACACCATGCTACCTTCACTGTATTATTTTTAGCATTACTTTCTATTTATGGCAAGTGTTAGTTCTTAGTGGACAGTAGTGACATTCAGAGTTTTAAAAAGAATGTATTTAAGATGAAAAATTGACCAAAAAATAGGCAGGACTGCCAAAATTATGAATGTGGCACAGAGATGACTGTAGTGGAAGGAACGTGGGTGCTGGAGGAAGCAGATCTACTTTGAAATCCTCCACCACCAGCTCTGTGATCTTGGTGCTGAGTGTCAGTTTTCTTGTCTGTAGAATGGGGGTGATAATACCTGCTTTATGTGGTGATTGTGATGAGTAATGAAATATTGGAAATGATTCTAACAGTGCTTGGCACATCATAGGCAATCAGCAAGTATTTGCTTTTCTAAAAGGAAAAGAACTTTCTGGAAGCATTGGGGATGTTGGTATTGGTGGCAAGAGGCTGAGGGTGGTTTGACTATTCAAGTATTCCCAGCATGAGGTGATGCAGATTTAATAAAGGATGATGGCAAGGAGAGGAAAGTCCACAGAGGAGATACACTTGGGTTGTGCCCTTAAAAAAATGGCTTACCTGGGCCGCCCCGTGGCTCGCTCGGGTGAGTGCGGTGCTGTTTGCCCCGAGACTGCACGTTCGGATCCTATATAGGAATGGCCTGTGTGCTCACTGGCTGAGCGTGGTGTGGACGACACCAAGCCAAGGGTTGTGATCCCCTTACTGGTCAAAAAAAAAAAAAAAGGCTTACCTGCCGATTAATCAATATGTAGAGGAAAAAAATGCATTCCAAGTGGAAGTTACAGAGTGAGCAAAAAGCTGAAGTGGGAATTCACAGGCATGTTTGAGGGGTGGGTGGGATGAAGACAGTCCAATCTGGGATGCAGTGAAGGGTAGAACCAGATTGCTCGGCTTGACTGCCAGTTAGAGAGTGATGATCAAAACAAGAGAAAACAAAAACAACTCTAACAGTAGGAATGGCTCTTGTTTGTTGAGAATTTATGTGCCGGGCAAGGGTCTGAAGGCTTTTCAAATATTGACTCTTCATTTTCACCTCAACCTCAAGCCCTCCTACAAACTATTGTTATGTACAACATACAGATGAGGAAACTGAGGCACAGAGGAGTTAAGCAATTTGCTCAGGCTATGTAACTCAATGTGAATGGGGAACCTTCAAAGTCCTCTGAGCAGTGCTGGTCTCAGACATGGTCTGTGCAGAGCGGATGAAGGGAGAGGAGGAACAGGAGGTGCCTGGCCAGAGAAGAAACCATGGCAACATTTCAGACAACTTATGAGAGCCAGACTAGGTTGGTAGAATCAAGAGTGGAACAGAAACTACTCTCTCTTCTTTTTTTCCAATGACCATAACCTACTGAGCTACAGTAATTTCTTTTCTGTTTTCTCTTCTATGTAACAGAGATGCATGTGGATACAAATTCATGGTGGGAGGTCTGATTAAGAGTGTCTGCAGAGAGGCTTTCCAGAGGTTTGATTCCACTGCTGGTTAGGAACCGCTGCTCTAGAATGATCTGCACTCTCGACAGTATTAAATATTAAAATATTCCCCAGTTACTTCTAATTCCACATGAAATAATAGGCTCTTGTTGGGTAAAAGGGCTGTCGGTTATCCTGAGCAGTGGGTTATATGGGTTTGGATATGGACTGGATTTGGGTGGAGGGACTGAAGACAGATAAATTGCTCGGCATGAAGGGCAGGAAGATTTAGAGATCTGGGGTGCAAGTGAGGGAGAGTAGTGAGGGAAGGGAGATGGGAGAAGCCAGTGAGATCACATGAGGGTTGGGGCTGGTTTGTATTTCTGTAATGTAAGGCCCCTACTGTCATCTCCTCAAGCCTTCATTAAAGTCTGCTGCATTTAAAAGTGTCTTGTGGTAGGTGTGAGTGTATGTTTTGTGTGTGAAAATTGACAAACAATCCACATAAATATGGAAACTTGGTTTATGACAGTATATATTTCTGTCCTTTAACTTCTGATATTTCTCTTTTCTTCCATTTTCATTGTGTTCTCATAATGAGCATATAACCAAATTTTTGTTTTAAATCAAATATGATTGCATTGTTTGAAACTGGAGAGCTCAGTCTCTTTACCTTTATAGTGATTACTGGTATAATAAGAAATATTTCTATTATCTTATTATGTGGGGGGGGGGTTGACAGTTTTTTTATTTAAAAATAATTGATTATATATATTTGTGGGGTGCAGAATCAAATATCAATCAATACATGTGTACAATATGTGGTGATCAAATCAGGATAATTAGTATACTCATGTTTACAAAATGTAATCAATCTTTGTGACCCTTAACTAGTTTCTTGCCAACCCCTCTCCCCCTTTCCCACCTGTAATAACAGCTCTGTTCTTTTTTTTTAAGTTTAATATATTATTGTGATTCTCTTCCTTTCTTTCCTTCCTTCCTTCTTTCTTTCTTTCTTTTAATTTATCTTCTTCCCCCCCCCCGGTTTTGTGTGTGTGTGTGAGTGAATTTATTTATTTATTTTTAGCTCCCACCAATCAGTGAGAACAAGTGGTATTGTTTTTTTTTTTGTGTGTGTGTGTGTGTGTGTGTGTATGTGAGTGAATTGATTTGTTTTTTGTTTTTATTTTTTTTTAGCTCCCACCAATAAGTGAGAACATGTGGTATTTCTTTTTCTCTGCCTGACTCGTTTCACTCAGTATTATTCTTTCAAGGTCCATCCATGTTGTTGCAAATGGGAGTATTTCCTTCATTTTTATAGCTGAGTAGTATTCCATTGTGTAGATATACCACATTTTCTGTATCCACTCATCCGATGATGGACATTTGGGTTGATTCCAGCTCTTGGCTATTGTGAAGAGTGCTGCAATGAACATTGGGAAACAGGTATACCTTCGACTTGATGTTTTCCATTCCTTTGGGTATATTCCCAGTAGTGGGATAGCTGGATCGTATGGTAGCTCTATCTTCAGCTGTTTGAGGAACCTCCAAACCATTTTCCATAGGGGTTGCACCATTGTGCATTCCCACCAACAATGTAAGAGAGTTCCTTTTTTTCCGCAACCATGCCAGCATTTATCTTTCAGCGTCTTTTGGATTTTTGCCATCCTAACTGGGGTGAGATGGTATCTCAGTGTGGTTTTGATTTGCATTTCCCGGATGCTGGGTGATGTTGAGCATTTTTTCATATGACTGTTGGCCATTTGCATATCTTCTTTAGAGAAATGCTTACTTAGTTCTTTTGCCCATTTTTTGATTGGGTTGCTTGTTTTTTTCTTGTAAAGTTGTTTGAGTTCTTTATATATTCTGGATATTAGTCCTTTGTCGGATGTGTATTTTGCAAATATTTTCTCCCACTCTGTTGGTTGTCTTTTAGCTCTGTTAATTGTTTCTTTTGCTGTGCAGAAGCTTTTTAGTTTGATATAGTCCCATTTGTTTATTTTTCCTTTGGTTGCCTGTGCTTTTGGGGTCGTATTCATGAAGTCTGTGTCCAGTACTACTTGTTGAAGTGTTTCTCCTATGTTTTCTTTAATAAGTTTTATTGTTTCAGGGTGTATATTTAAATCCTTAATCCATTTTGAGGTGATTTTAGTGTATGGTGAGAGGTATGGGTCTAGTTTCATTCTCCTGCATATGGTATACCAGCACCATTTGCTGAAGAGGCAGTCCCTACCCCAGTGAATAGGCTTGGTGCCTTTGTCAAAGATCAGATGGCAGTAAGTGTGTGGGTTGATTTCTGGATTCTCTATTCTATTCCATTGATCAGTGTGTCTGTTTTTATGCCAGTACCATACTGTTTTGGTTATTATAGCTTTGTAGTATAGCTTAAAGTCAGGTAGTGTTATGCCTCCTGCTTTATTTTTTTTTGCTCAGCAGCGTTTTGGCTATGCGTGGTCTTTTATTATTTCATATAAGTGTCTGGATAGTTCTTTCCATTTCTGAGAAAAATGTGATTGGAATTTTGATGGGGATTGCATTGAATTTGTATATCACTTTGGGTAGTATGGACATTTTCACTATGTTGATTCTTCCAATCCAAGAGCATGAGATATCTTTCCATCTTCTTGTATCCTCTCTTTTTTCTCTCAGTAGTGGTTTGTAGTTCTCATTATAGAGATTTTTTACATCCTTGGTTAAGTCAATTCCTAAGTATTTTATTTTTTTGGTGGCTATTGTAAATGGGCAGGCTTAGACAACCAACAGAGTGGGAGAAAATATTTGCAAAATATACATCTNTTTTTTTTAGATGCAGATGAAGGAGGCTCAGAAATTCACCATAAACTAAAACAGAATTGTCTATATTCTTTTCATTTATTTATTTTTTTAATTCAAAAAGGATGCCTCTTCAGATTTATAAAAATCTTTAAAATATACTGATGTGAGTGCCAAGGCACATGCCCAATATAAGACTAAAGTATTTGGGAACACAAATAAAACAAAGCAAAAATATCCTTCAGATTCATTTATTTTACTACTTTATTTCCTGTGCAATGAATATATTAGCAAGTCTTATTCATATATTTGCAAAGAAATGGTAAAATTTAGTGCAGTCTGAAATACAGCATTAAAAGTCCCTATAATTAAGTGAACGAAAAGACAAAATTTACACTTAGTAGAGAACAAGCCTTGGGTCTACTGAATCTTTAAAAGTGTCAAAGGAATAAATGATTTCACCTGACAATCCCAGTCCCCTTCAGCTGTGGCTCTCACCCATGATGCCTCCTTAAGACTACTTCAAAGGAAAACTCAAAATTATATAATATTCAATATAAAGGTAAAGCATAATGAATTTAGCTCTTAATTAACCAACAACATACAGTCAGAAGTCCATACTTTAAGTTGCCATTAATTAAAGGAAGACTTAGGTGATAAAAGATTAATGTAATATCTCCTGGTAT
>NW_007739044.1:38434-39211 GCF_000696425.1 Galeopterus variegatus | reverse complement strand
AAAAAAATAAAAAATAAAAGAGTTAAAACATATGGAGCAGTAGGCCTATACTTAGATACAGCCTCCTTTAGTTCCCTTAAAAAAATGTTACTGAAAACAGTGTGGCGCCGAACAGGCTGTCCCCCGGGCACCGTAGGAGCAAACTCAAGCACAGGAAAAACTGAGGGGGACTGTGTAAGAGTCCCAGGAGGTGCCGCAGAACACTGTGGCACAGGGGGACGGGGATTAACTAAACGTCCAGGATGTAATTCTTACAGGCGGACAGTTAAAGTTTGTAACTTCTCCTCCAATAAAACTTGCTTTTCCAATTGTTGGATTTTGGTCTCTAACATAGTCAAAGGATTAGACCCAAAAGGAGGGAACGGAGCTGAAGGGGAATTATAAGGAGGAGGACGGGGTGAGGGTGCCTTAACGGCAGCCGCCACCACGGGGGGTCACACTTTTTTGATTCATACTTGGCAGCCTCCTCATCAAGCTCACCCCAATCTATCTCCGAAGAATCAGAATCGGAGGAGTCTTTATTTACAGGCTCATTGGGAGACTTGAGGGGGTCCTCATCATGTAATGAAATTAGATCTACCTCTTGAGCAGGCTGAGGATGGGGGTTTAGAAGACGCCTGCAAAATTTTTTCAGTCTGAGCCACAGTCTCACTAATATTGGGCGCTCGTTCCTTATTTTGTATAAACTCACGAATCAAATTCCAGTATGAAAAAGCAGTTACAGGCACCTTCTCGGGGCCAAAAGTCTCATAAAAATCATGTAAAGCATCCCCTACA
>NW_007739044.1:30323-37434 GCF_000696425.1 Galeopterus variegatus | reverse complement strand
CCAACTAGATTTTAATCAGCAGTCATAAATGAGAGCATGCAGTTTTCACAAACTTGCTAGGCCGCAGCCTCAGCTTTTTCCGTGCTCAGCCCGCCACCACTTCTTCATCAGGAAGTTGGCAGTCTGTCCTTTTGGCTCTGCAACTCAGGGGGTCATCATGAGAACACACAGTTCCCCACAGTGGCCAAATAAACTGAATTACACATATAAGATGGAAACATTTGGGCAGCAGAAAATACTGGGAAATTGGTTTTTTCAAGACCATGTCATTACTTTTCTTCCATACTTGTTTTACGAAAAGTACATTTTACTGGGTATCCATCTTTGACAAATCAAGACATTCTGAATTCTATATTATGCACCAGGATATTTTTTAAAATTCAGTGGGTTTTATAAATTGGACTAGATGCTTTCCAAGAAGAACAGGACACAAAATTCTCTCATGTAAATACTGGATTTCAAAGAGAAAATCATTCATATAAGACTTTGGAAAGCCATTCCTGGGTTTGGGCATGCTCGTATCAGTGGCCAGTTCTTATACTGTTTTAAGACATGCGGCAACCATGAACTGATTTTACTCTTAATCTAGAATGGTCATTCCAAATGGTTAGAAAGCTTCATGTTTCTCATGTTTCATGGTAGTACTGGCCAAGATTATGATGTCATTTTCACTGTGGGCATGAGTATTCAAGGGTTAAATTGTTTCTCATTTTGTTCAATTGCCTATGTTTAATGTTTCAGGATAGCAACTATAGCAGATTATGAAAATTTAACTTGTTTATTAATTTATAGAATATTTCTTTTCTACAGTATGTCAATTTATATAATAAACTACTCAGTGCAGTTTTGCCTCAACTCTTGAGACAACTAAATAAAAAGATGCAGTTCTAAGCTTTTTAGAGAATAATTTCTATAACCTATTTATAGAAGAAACTTTCCATATACATTAAGCTTGGTTAGCTATAAATTACAGGAGATTTTAACCATTAACCTTTACCCTATTTTATATAATAATTTGTGTCCATTTTGTGGTCAAAATTCTGTATATATAAACCCATGCTTCTTGTATGGCTGTGTCAGAGATCTCTGCTCTTTGGATTGTGGTTTAGTCAGGACTGTATCCTGTTTCAACTCTTCTAATGGAAAGGGGTTTGTTTAATGAATTTGTTTTACAAATTTCTTCCCTCAAAGGAAGTCAGTGTACATTCCATTTCAACACTCTTACAGAATTGTCATGATGTAAGAGGCAGAAGTTACTTTCCACAACTTAATAATGAGGAAACTGATGTTTGTCGAAGTTAAACAATTGAACAGAAGTCATTCCCAGGTGCCAATCTGACTCTCTTACCTCTGTTTCCTTTACATTAACTCAGACCACATTCTTCACACTATATCTCCATAGTCCCAGAGTTTCTATTTTAATTCTACTAGTTAATGTGCAATAAAGATGCTGCTGCTGAAGAGACAGAGTTTTCTGCACGTTTTATAGTGCATATAGGTAATCAGCATTTCCCTAAAGCTTTATGCTTAAATTACTCTTGCTAAATATGACTTTTCTTTTTATTTGTGTCTGCTTGATCATCAAAATGATCATCTGCTTTTTTCTGCCAGTGACAGAGAAAGGATATCATCCTAGATGGGTTGAGTGGGATACTTCTTGTCTAAAGAGAGGTTCCTAATTGCACTGATTAGTACAATAGCAATACGAACTGACAAAGAAGTTTGCAGACAGTTGTTAACTCTTTGTGGTTGAAGCAAAAAACCTGAACTCTGACTGGTACCTGACTGAGAGACTGGAAGGTTCTGTACTAATAGGGAGAAAACAGCTCAGCAGACATGATCCATTTATGGTTCTCCAGAAGAGGGCACCATGTTTCAAAGATAGAAACAGGAGATAAAAGAACCTAAATCTGTACCAAGACCAGGATGAAGGCAATTCTTTATCTGTTCATGACTGAGGCTTTCTTTGAGGAAGGAGAGATTAGAAATGAATACCAAGTTATACATTATACAACTATAATTTACTTCGGGCTTATTAAAGCAAATATGTTGTGAAATTTAAGATGTTAAGGTCTTGCTGTAAATATAAGTCCTTTGTTGTTGCTTCCAAAAGCCCCACATTAAAGCACTAAAAAAACATTTAGTCCAAACCAGGAATACCAGGCAAAAAGGCTATGCAGCACTTTTGCAAGCATTAGCTTGGTGTCATGAAAGGAACAATTTCATTGGCAATTCCTATTAGACTTAACACATGTATACTTGTTTTATAAGGAGCTGTTGGTCTAGTCACCCAAAGTGCCCTTTAATAATTTCTCTCTCATTTTAAAATATTTGATTATAATAAATAACTGAGCAATTACTAGTTTGAAACTATCTGAATATTATGTACGTGTCAGTATGACTAAATTTGGTCTGTTATATTCCAGAACTTGTTAACAACTTCTGACTTTTTTCCCTCACTGTCATCCAAAATAGATCTTGATACTGGCCAGGTATTGTATGATGAAATATGAAGTCTTTGTGTCAATATTGAACAAGCATTTAGAGGACACCAACACATTTAAGCCATTGACCTAATAGCTTGGGTGAAGCGATAAGATTAAGCAATTTGAATAACTTCATCCAGATTCATGCAGTTCTGATTTGATTATTTTTGGCCAAAATTGTCAGTTCAAACAACCAATTTATTCAACCTTATAATCAGGAAATCTTTCTTTCTCTCTCTCTCTCTTTTAAAAATGAATTAACTGGTTGGCTGACTGAATTGAAAGGTTATTTTCAGGAAAAGTTAAACAGGGTGTTGTGTGTAAGCACATCCTCAGTTGTGAGAATTTTAATTCTGATTAATTCAATTAAATCAGATATGTAGAGGCATAGACAATTTTTTATTTTCCCGTATGTTACCTCTTTCTATCAGTTGTTACTTTTCTTTCCTATTTAAATAGTGGATTTCAGCTTTGCAGCTGCCTAGCAACTTCTACCTGAGTTATAGACTGTGCATCTTACACAGAACTCAGGTTTTAGCTAGTGAGGGCCGTAACAAAAATACAGTGACAAATGGAAGACACAGAAGTTATATTATTATTATTTTTTTTCCCTGCCTAGCAACTTCTACCTGAGTTATAGACTGTGCATCTTACACAGAACTCAGGTTTTAGCTGGTGAGGGCCGTAACAAAAATACAGTGACAAATGGAAGACACAGAAGTTATATTATTATTATTTTTTTTTTCCTTTTTTTTGTCTTTTTTCATGTCCAGCAATGGATCGCAACCCTCAGTGTCGCCCCCGTACCGGACCAGGACAGGCAACAGGATCGCAACCCTTGGTGTTGCTCCCACACCTCGCTCAGCCAGTGAGCAGGAACCGGTCTGTATGTGGGATCCGAACCCTCGGCAGGAGCGCCACCGCGTCGTGCGCCACTGGGCTAGCCAGTGAGCAGGAACCGGTCTGTATGTGGGATCCGAACCCTCGGCGGGAGCACCACCGCATCGTGCACCACCGGGCCGGCCCTAGAAGTTATATTATGATTTTAGAAATATCTAGGAGAAATTCTCTGAGTACACTTAATTTAAAGGCTATTAAAATATATATTTGTTGTGGTTTTATTTTTACTTCCTCCTGCGATGTTCTGGGTAGTCTTTTCTTTCTTTCTTTCTTTCTTTTTTCCTAGTTGGTGTTCCATGGTACCTATTTCAGCTTAATAACTTCTCTTTACCCCATTAAGTCAGGCCAAATTGAATACTTCCTTTAATCCACAAATTTTAGTCTGTGTATTTTCACTGTAATTTCCTAGGGGTCATCACAGCTTCTGTGCTATAGACATTTGCTTTTGCAAAAAGAAAAACAGAAAAACAAAAACAAAAGTAGCCTCATCAAAATTTGTTCCCTTGAGGCACAATCTACAGTATAATGAAGAGTATGAAGTGCAAAAGAATGTGGCACAATCCCAAAAAATTCTATTCTCAGTTCTCGTGAGGAATAGTAGCCATGAATTCCATCAGTACAGTTTGCTCCCTTTTTTCAGGAAGCAAGAGGCCAACATCAGCATCACTGTGGAAGTTTAGAGAGAAAATACGCTAATCTTTAAGTTCCATAGCTTGACAAAGTAATTTGTTATAAGGCACAAAATTATTTGGTTGGGGGCATAATATGTAGACTATCTAAAACAACATATGGTAGCCATTAAGTAAACATCCTTAATTATCTTGTTTTGAAAATAATAGTGGGGCAGCCCCTGTTGGCCTGTTGTTTTACTTGCCCAAGAAATACGCTCTGGCAGACTCAGTGCAGTTAATCAGTTTAGCTCAGCTCTTTGTACCTTCTTCTGGGAGATAATTCATGCCCTCCCTCTCCACAGTGCTGACCAACGCAATTAGGCATACTACAGTCAGATAGGGAGGTTTCACTGTGTCATTCTGTCTGAGAACATCTGTTCTTACCAGACAGCCCAGGAGTAGCAACGAGCCAGCAACCTGCTTTTATCCTTCCTCGGATTGGGCGTAGGGAGCTTAAAACCCTCCCCTGTCAATGACCGAGACCCACTGGTTCTCTCCTTCCCCTTTTCTCCACCGTGTAATGTAGTTCTATCGAACCTGGTTTAAGGATCCCATGGAGATGAGAAGACCCAGATAAAAGACAGGAAGTTGTACTTGAAAGGAACTGAGCAAAGGAAGAAGGTTTTCAAGAATCAAGTACGCGCTCTATATTGTGAATGTCTGTGTAGGGGAACGTGGATAAAATCTAATGATGAAGAAATTGCAGCAGAGGATTTAGTACAACAAACACAAACTAAGATAACAACTGGTTACTTTAAGCAGAACAAAATAGGGCATACTAAAGGACAAATTAAGAAAAAGTAGTTAAACATCAAGGATTATATATATATATATATATTTTTTTTTTTTTACACCTTATAATAGTAAGGAAATAAAATGTTTTTCTAAAACTCCTCCAAGTTAGTTGCACCACAATGTTAGTAGCACATGAATTCTAAACTCACTCAAAAGAGTAAAAAAACAGAGTTTACTGATGAAACCTAAATAGAATGATACAACTCAAAAATGTTACCTCCCTAAGTTGTAAGGGCTAAAAGCACAAATCAAACTAGCTAAAAATAAATAAATAAAACAAAAAAACCCAAAAAACAAAAACATAGGGATTCACTGGCACACATTACTGGAATTGAGGAGATCTGATTTCAGCAGAATTTCATCAGAATTCTGTCTCTCTGTCTCCATTCTTGCTTCTATCTCTATGTTGGCTTCATTCTGGAGACAGGCACTTTTCATATGACAGAAGATTATTGTTAGCTCAAATTTACATCCACCTAACTTGGAACCTTAGTGGAAAATGTCATAATATCTTTAGATCAGTCTCAGTGATGATTCTAGCTGTTCCTGCTTGAGTCATGAGACCAGGTCCAATTACTGTGCCAGAATGTGAGGTATTATGATTGATTTAGCCTGGGTCATGTGACCACCCTGAAGTCTGGATACTAGGGAAGACGTTCTGGTTACTATGTGAATATTCCAAAACCAGAACACAGGTGAGAAAACTTAGTGCTGTTACCAGAGAAGGGAGAAGAAATACCAGGCAGGCAAACCAATAGAAGTCCCCCCTACTGGGGTGATATTTTTAATTGAGAGTGATGAACAAAATCATTTATGAGCATTGATTAAAAGAAATTCAAGTGAAACAGAAAACTTAGTGCTGTTACCAGAGAAGGGAGAAGAAATACCAGGCAGGCAAACCAATAGAAATCCCCCCTACTGGGGTGATATTTTTAATTGGGAGTGATGAACAAAATCATTTATGAGCATTGATTAAAAGAAATTCAAGTGAAACCATTTTACTGGCAAAATACCATAGAAATATGCTTTATAATTATAGGTAAAGTAGAAAGCAGGTATAGCTTATTTGTCAGAATTAATGTTCTTCATGTTCAATCTTCTTTACAAATTTTAAGCAGTCGAAAAATGAAAACTATATGAATGTAACTAATTATATTTGCAAGTTTTATAGACAGATGGCACTGAGAGAAAAGTATGATAATTTAAATTAACTCTGGCTTGAGTGGCAGAAACTTATAAATAAAGTTGTCATAGCAGAAGGTTAATGACTGGTACGGTACACTCGTGTTCAGTGCAGAAAACAATATGCTGACATTAAGCTGATTATAGCGGTAGGATGCACAAAATGAAGGTAATTTCTCATGGCAGAAATTCTTCTTTAAAATCTACATGTGGTTAACTTAATAATAATTAAAGTTATTTCTTAAAAAACATTTTCTATGTGTATATACATAGATTTGACATCTTCCATTTATAGTTGTTATAATGTTTAATTATGTAATATTAAGTTAATAAATTGATTAAACTTTTTCAAACATTTTATAGCAAGATCGTATACAACATATAGTATTGCTAGTTCATGTTCTTCCCATTCTCAGTAGCTATTACCAATCCTCAACTGTCAAAGAAGTAATTTCTAGCAATGACATCTAGAACTTAATGATTACAATAAATTCAAACTTTGTACAAAGTTTGCTGATGTTATTTTAAAATATATTCACATTAGTGAACTGGAGATAAATAAATATCCAGATTCAGCAGAGATTTTTGAAATGGCAAAATGTTTTATGGCAACTTATTCTGAAAGTCTGGAAAGAACATTCTACCTTCTCTGGATAACTAATTCTAATTGAAAACTAATTTGTGAGTTAAGAGAGAGAAAGTGACAGAGAGAAAGGAAAGCTCAAACTCTCTTCCTTCTTACTCCCCTAAATCCATGAAAATGAAACAAAACAAAACAAAAAGCAAACAAAACCCATGAAAAGGAAAGTGAAAACTGACAACTGCATGACCTAATATTCTAAGTTTCACATTTGACATAGATAAAATAAAACTACCTAGAATTCACATTTATAACAAACACTAGTGCTATTAAAGTATATGTTTCCTACTTAAGAAAACTCTTCAGAATACATAAATGTGCTTTTGTAGTCACATAAACTTTTAAAAATTGCTTTATCTTAGTGATGCTTCTAGATATACCTAACAATATTATAAATATATTTCTTAAATATCCATGATTAATCTATTGATCTAGAA
>NW_007739044.1:26276-28349 GCF_000696425.1 Galeopterus variegatus | reverse complement strand
CACTATCCAGTGCGCCACCGGGCCGGCCTACATCTTTCCTTTGAAAGTGGAAATTAAATGGAGATAAAGAGGTTAGAATATCTAAATGAACTTCCTTCTGTTGATTAGCCCCCTAAAGGAATTAGAAAGGCTATATTTCTACAATTCATCTTTCTGAAACAGTAAACAATACATGATTGCAGAAAATAGTGAACTACCATCATGTATTGATACATTACAAGATTCTAAAGATGTGCCTTAAACTCAAATCATTATACCATAAATGATTTCTATCAGAGGGCATTATTCTCCAAATTAAAAATACTTAGAATCAATTAATATGAATTGGATAACTACAGTGATAGATTTTCACTTTTAAAATATATCTCATTGATATAAGAAACCCAGGTATTTCAACCTAAATACCTTCTCTTTATCACGACCTTTTGTATTTAGGAGACTTATTCCCTAGTAGTCAATTTATTCTGAAGAATAGCAGCTGACTGGTTGAAGTGGCATTGTAATCAGTAAAATACTTGCTTGGTAGGCAAAGCAACAGAAACAAACTAATACAAAGACCTAGCCTTAGAAGGCAGAAAGCATCACTCTGGCTGTAGTCACAAAGCTGCCCAGATTCAAGGGGAAGACACATACACACCACCTTTTGTTGGAGAGCTGTCAATGTCACATCTTGAGAGAGCATGAGGGGCAGGATATATTATTGAAGCAATCTTTGAGAAATACAAATTGCCTCATATTATGAAGGGGAAAATCCTGGAACTTCAAAGTCACAAGGAGTTTTTTTTTTTCTCTAAATGAAGAAGTTTGCATTTATCTTTGAGATCAGTTATCTCCTTTGATTTAGGGAAGAAATATAAATATTTAAATAGAGCTTTTCCTAAGGTAAGCTAATATCCTCTTCTGGAATGAAGAGACATACCATAACAAAGAGTGAAATTATTCTGCATCATAAATAAATGTTTTTCCTACTTAGAAACGGAACCAAATCTTTGCAATTTGTTTCTCTTCAGAATGAAAAACTCCCCATTTTCTCCCTTTCTGGAGTCTTTGAGGGAGTCCTTGTTCTGAATTCTGAGCCAGACAATTTTGCTGAGGGACACTCACGTGTGGAGGAGCTAAGTCTAACATGGCAGGAGATTGGGGAATAAGGGTGGAGATGTCCACACGGATTTCCCCTGGAATGGTTTAGCTGAAGGCTTCTGGAGGTAATAGCTATATGTAATGTCTGGTTTCGAGTTTTTCTTTTTTTGACTTGGTAATTCTGTTTGTAATGTCCCCAATATTTTACGTAAAATTTTGGTTTATATTACATTATATTTTGAGGTTATTGGATTTTTTTTGTGGAATTAAGGAATGGGCTTATATTAGAATGACCAATTTGTCTTGGTTTGCTTGGGATTTCACACTTTAGTACTGAAAGTTGTGTCCCAGGAAATCCCTCAGATCGGGGGCAAACCAAGACAGTTACTTTAGCTGGAGTCGACACTTGGGATTAATGTTGGGAGACAAGGGTAACAGCCTAGGGAAATTTTGTTTGAGGTCAATTAGTGGCAACCTTCAGAAGAAGTCTGCCATGTCTTCTTTACTAGAATCAGTTAGCAGCTCAGATCAAGCAAATCAAGAAAAAGTATCCAAACCTTGGAAATAAGCAAACAAGATTACTTGATAATATTTCAGTTTTGTGCTGGGTATTGTCTAGCCAAGCCCAAGTGGTGTTATCTGATTCTCTAGAGGCAAGTACTTTTGTTAACTTTCTGTTTAGAAATGAATAGGATATTTTATTCTTATATTTCTGTAAGGCTAGATACTTTTAAAAACTGATGCAAATGATTTTTTTGGATAGGGATATAAATGAATTTTATTCAAGATATGCAAACGATTTCCTGTAAAAAAAAGATGATCACTGAAAGTTACAATTTTATTGTCCTATAGGATATCAACCAATTTTGTATTTAAATTAACGTTTTTATTAAACTATTCTTTCTTAAAGCCACTATACTTGTAGACACTTTGCTTTTTCCAATTCTTCTTGAACCAGCCTTGCCCTCTTCCTGGTTCCCTCATTAATAGTTA
>NW_007739044.1:24937-25710 GCF_000696425.1 Galeopterus variegatus | reverse complement strand
GCTTTTTCCAATTCTTCTTGAACCAGCCTTGCCCTCTTCCTGGTTCCCTCATTAATAGTTACATTAATCCATTTTTCTGACAATTATAACAGAATACCTGAAACTGGGTAATGTATAAAGAAATACATAAAATTTATAAAATTAAATTTATTTCTTACAGTTTCTGATGCTGGGAAGTCCACAGTCCAGGTGTGTATTTGGTGAGGGACTTCTGGATGGGAGCTCTCTACAGGATCCTGTGGTGACACAGGCAATCCCATGGTGATGATGGCAAGAGCTTTCTCATGTGCTCTCCTTATAAAACCTCCAGTCCACACCCGTGATAACTCATCACCCCATGAATGGATTAATCCATTCATGAGATCACAGGCCTCAGGATCCAATCACCTCTTCAAGGCCCTATCTTTTAAATACCATAATCAGATCTCCCACCTTCTTAACACTGTTCAAATGTCCAACGCATAAACTTTTGAGAGACACATTTGACCCGTAGCCACAAGGTAAATAAGTATTGGACACTACTGACAATTTGTATGAGTGATGTTAATATCTTTTTGAAAATCATACTTTCACATTGGAGATTTATAAAATGTGTTAATATTCTTCAGAAACATCCCAGAAAGTCATGGTGGAGGTAAACCTCATAAAGGTCTGGGTTTTCTACATTCTAGCAGGATGGAGTCTTGTATTGCTTATATTGAAGACTAGAGATATATGCAGACTTTATATAATGGGCCACTACACAGTGGGGAGGGAAGAGGGAATATTAGATT
>NW_007739044.1:5452-24404 GCF_000696425.1 Galeopterus variegatus | reverse complement strand
AAACATGGCTACAATATTCTTCCACTGCAATGAGAAAACATTTTGCAAAATGTATCTTAAAGAAGATGACTTTCATAATATCTAGCTTTTCAAAGACTTGAGACAGGCATCTCTGTTGCTTATAACAGAATACCTGAACTGAAACTGGGTAATTTATAAAGAAATAAAATTTATCTCTTACAGTTTTGGAGACTGGGAAGTTCAAAGTTCAGGGGACAAATCTGGTGAGGGACTTATTGGTGGGTGGTGACTCTTTACAGCAACGCAAGGTGTCACATGAATGTCATGAGCAACAGAGAGCTAACCTTCTCACTCACTCTCCTTATAAAGACATCAGAACCATGCCCATCACTCCATGAATGAATCAATCCATTCACAAGAGTATAGTCCTCACAATATAATCACCTCTTAAATGTCCTACCTTTCAATTACCATAGTAGGATTTTCCACCCTCTTAATACTGCACAGTGGAGATTGTTTACAATGCATGAAACTTTGGGGGCACATTCAACCCATAGCACAGGTATGTTTATGGAGCTACTGCTACTGAAATATATTTGATAATGCCTCAGTTCTTAAAATGTGAATTCAGAAAAAAATACAAGATAGAAAATATGGGAATTCTAAACTATGGGTCAAACTATATGTAAATGACATTTTTTTAGATCACAAAAGTTGAATAACAGCAATTTTATGTGCTTCATACATCTACATTTGTCTTAAGACTCGATCAACTATTTAAATATGAAAGAATTGGAATTCATTCTCATCCCATGCTGTTTATATGAGCATCACATATTGTGCACAGGTATTGATAATCAACGAGGTACCCCACAGAGATGTACAATCAATTATGCTTCAACAAAAAAGAAAAGTTTGTGGAATATATAGAACTATCTATGGTCAGAGGACAGTTTTGAGATAATTCATAAATACTGGTATTTTTTCTCCCTTTCTTGCTTCCTTTATCTCTCCCCTCACACCCCACCAATAAAGGCAAAAAAGGTTGCTCTTTGCTCATTGTCTCAGAGGAAGCCAGCGCAATAATGCAAGGTGACACTATTATGCAAAGGTAAACATCAGTGCCTCTGAGACCATTTAGAGAAAAATACATTTTGTTTCCCTCCTAGGGATGAAGGAAGGGACAATGAATGCGAGGAAGAGATCTGAGTGTTACTGGAGTAAGTTTTGTTCATAGAATGTGCTATGAGATCCTAGTAAAACAACCATATGACCTCACATATTCTCTGGATCCCATGTCAGTCCACTTACTGGTTGCTCACTCTAGCCAGACTAATACAGGTGACATACATATTTGATGTGATTCTGTCATTTTTCACTGATGAATTCCCATTGCTCTGTGGATTGAAGTCTTTAATCTTTACATGGCCAATAGTNCACTTACTGGTTGCTCACTCTAGCCAGACTAATACAGGTGACATACATATTTGATGTGATTCTGTCATTTTTCACTGATGAATTCCCATTGCTCTGTGGATTGAAGTCTTTAATCTTTACATGGCCAATAGTCATGCACATTTAAACTCTAACCACACTGGCCTTTTCTCAATTCCTTGAAGGTCTCATTTTCCTTCCTGCCATGGGGCCTTAGTATAAGCTGTTCCTTGTGCCAGAATATTCTTCTTACACCTAATCTTTGCCTTAGAAAATTCTTACTCATTCTTCATTTCTTACCTTAAATGATTTCTGAGGGAATCCTTTTTAATCATCTACTCTAGGGCAGATCTCCTAGAAATTTTACAGTAGCAGTTAAATAATCTTTGGATCCTGTGATTATTATTATATGTCTGTTTTTTCCATTAGAACAGGACTTGACCAACCATTATCTATAGGACAAATTCAGTTTGCTGGCTGTTGTTGCAAATAATGTTTTATTGGAACACAGTCTTGTTCATCATTTACATATTGTCTACAGCTGCTTTCTGTTACTACAGTAGCAGAGTTAAATACTTGTGGTAGTGATCATACGGTCTGTAAGGCCTAAAGTATTTACTACGTGGCCCTTTATACAGTGTATGTCTACAGAATTCTAAAAATACTTGTTTTCTTTCTCTATCATGTTATGTATCAGTCTAGTTCAACTGCAGTTGGCATTCAGACATTTTTCTGTCCCTCCTTCATTTTTACTAACAATCTTCCCCAGTTTTCTTTCTTCTACCCTGCTTGCGGAGTCCCACCTCTTAGTCAATGGAGTCCATCAATGAAGTCATAGTGTGTGTGTGTGTGTGTGTGTGTGTGTGTGTGTGTGTGTGTGTGGGGGGGAGGTTCTTCAGAGCCCTCAAACTGAAACATCTACAAGTCAGACCTTTCTTTTGCCAATATGAATCTCTTCTTAAAGCTTAATTATACCACATTATGATCCTAAAGAGTCTTTGTTGCTTTCCTTAGTCTCATCAAAGATGCTTTCCTAGGAAAGACTTGGAGTCATGGAATCAGAATTAGAGCTAAACTATACAAACACACATGTGTATGTGTGTGGATTGTATATACTGCCAGGTTCCTTGCAGGAAAACAGAAACCAGAGAGCACTCCATATGCTTTTTTGAAAAGAGGAGTTAATAGGAGGAATTGGTCAAATAGGTGATGGCAAAACTGAGAAACTAATAGGGGACAGTGAGACAATCCGGAGATTAGCAGCAACAGGAAGCTGCTACTACCCCTATGCTGGAGGGAGAGAGGGAGAAGGCAATGTTGCTGAAGGTCAAGGGCTGATGCTACACAGCCGAAAGTGGATACATGGGGAAGATGTAGCTGTTGCCAGAGAAACTGCTAAGGCAGAGAGAGAGGGAGAAAAGTACCCTTGTTTCCTTCTTTGCTGAACCTTCCCACTGGCCAAACCTAGCAGGGAGTGGTTGAGAACTTCAACTTTCAGGATTAGCCCCTTTGAGATGAGAACAGAACAGCGCAAGGGTGAATGAGGGCAATCAGAGGAAAAGGATCAAGCACCAGTGTATTATTTAATCAATAAATGTTAAATTCCCATTTTTCCCAGTTTTCAGTTCCATTGGCCATTTAGGTTCTTTATCTTACCACTAAGAGATGTAAAGAAAAGTACTTTCAATGGTATGCTCCAGGACCTTGAATCAGGTAAAACAAACAAACAAACAAAAAAACCAACTTTCTGAGAATGTAAAGGGCCATCCTGCTCTGAATTTCTTGAAACTGTCTCTGTTTGAAGATAATCAACTTGGTCAAGTTAAATAATTGGTCACTTTCTCAGCTGCTGTATTTACATTAATACTTTCTCAGTATCTCTCTCTTTTGCTTTGTCTTCCAAAGATCTTTATTTATGACTCATCCCTAAATCTTGCAAAAGAGAGACATTTTCTCATTTATTCCATTTCCCCTAATTCAATTGCTATCCTCACACCTACGTATTCAAAATACTCTGTTTTATGGTGATACTGATTACACTCCCTTTGTGTTCTGAACACATTACAAAAGTCGATATTTTGGGCCAGTTTAGGCCTACTGGCTACCAATTTGTATATAATCAATCCCTGCTTTTTGCAAATCAGGCATTCCTAATTGAAAGACTTTTAAAATCCTAATTAAGAGTTAAAACTATTTGTTTTTAAAATTTTTGCCTTAAAACTCAAGTTTTACAAAGATATTATGTGCTATTAAAAAATTAGCACAATATAAACAAAAATATATTGCTATACACTGAGCATAATCAATAATCCTAATCTAGCTCTCATAGATGGAGTATTGGAAGCGTGATTGGGAATGTTAATTTTGTGATTGGAAAAAATCGAAAATACTTTTCTGAAAGAAAATGTAAGTAACGACAGAAGATTTAACCAAATTAAATCTTTTAAAACGTTAGTACCTCTGATAAAGTAGAGGGGAAGGGGATCTCTACTGGCAGCTAAGTTGTAAGGGGGGAACCAGGAATTTAGATGGAAACAACAACTTGCAAAATGCGCTGGAAAATCAGATAAACTGTATCAAACGAATCATGATTACAGACTAACTATATTGATCTCCTAAAGTCAAACTCTTCTAACACCAATTCCTGCAGACCCATACATTCTAATATAATACCATAGACCAATTCATCCAACAGTAACTCTACCCATTCTTACGTGTTCTGAAAATCCAATCACTGATTGTGACAGAAATCCAATCATCGACTGTGACAGAAATTAGTTCACAAATTCTAACCAATCCCTGCCAAAACCACTCTGTGACTAACTCTAGCACCCAAAACCCTTTAAGCACCCTTCCCTAACTCCCTCTTTGGTGTCCATGCTGCTATAGAGGTGTTCCCAGTGGTACTGGCTGATGGTTTTTATTGAATACATTTATTTATTGGCTGATAAGTTTTATGTTACACATCAATGAGACATGCTATTTTCAAAACTTACTAAGGACTTATCTTCAAAATTGCCTATATATTGAAATAGATTTATTTCAGGTGATATGAGCCAGATGTTATCAATAGTGCAAAAGGCAAACCATTAAATATGCATACTGACAAAGACTCTTTCCTTGACCAAATTTTAGGCAGGCTCTACTGAGCCTTCTTTTTAACTAGGTCTCATTCTTGGGTTCTGTCCTCAGCCTGCCTAAGCCACTCTCACCGAAGAATCTTGCTAAGTCATCAGACCCTTGGTGTCTGACCAAGTTCCTCACCCACCCCACCCCCCACCCTATTGATGAATAAGTCCTTGGCCTGCCTTTAGCAAGAATCCTGTTAGGTCACTTTAGCAAGAATCCCTACCCTTGATGTCTCCCTTTAGTAATTTTCCATTGGCTGACATCCTCAATTTGCTCTTTAGCTATAAATTCCCACTGAAGTTGAACACACTTTCTCTCCCCTATGGTAACAGCCTTGAATAAAATCTTCCTTACTGTTTTTTTTTTTTTTTCCGGGTCCGGCAACGGATCCCAACCCTCAGTGTCCCCCCCCCCCCCCCGGGGGGGGGGCGCCGCCGTGCTTCCCAAGCGGCGCACTAGCGCAGTGTGCCACCAGGCCAGCCCCTTCCTTACTGTTTTTTTTTTTTTTTCCGGGTCCGGCAACGGATCCCAACCCTCAGTGTCCCCCCCCCCCCCCCGGGGGGGGGGCGCCGCCGTGCTTCCCAAGCGGCGCACTAGCGCAGTGTGCCACCAGGCCAGCCCCTTCCTTACTGTTTTTTTTTTTTTTTCCGGGTCCGGCAACGGATCCCAACCCTCAGTGTCCCCCCCCCCCCCCCGGGGGGGGGGCGCCGCCGTGCTTCCCAAGCGGCGCACTAGCGCAGTGTGCCACCAGGCCAGCCCCTTCCTTACTGTTTTAACAAGTGCTAGAATAATTTCTTTTTAGCAGTACATGTTTAGTTTTTAACATTTTACTTATTTTTCAAAATCTCAGCATGTAGTCTAGCAATCATTCAGTCAGGCTTTAAACCAAAAGTTATTTTTCTTTCTAAGTGATTTAAATATTATCTCTAATGTATCTCATAACAAACATTGATTTAGGCTGTTATGCTTCCTACAAACTTTATTACTTATTCAAATTTTACCAGTTTAATAAGGCTAATCTTAACCGGTGCTCTTTTACTATAATCTTTTGTGAGAACATCTGCTGATAAAATTTCCCCCTCAATTGAGTAAACTTCAATCTACTGATTTAGGATATAACTCGTAGAGAGCTACGCATAGTAGTTGTTTTTTAATGTGGAGGTTCATAACTCTAATAATTTGGAAAATAACTGTCTTTGTTTGAGTATCTACTATATGCCAGTAATGGGGCTACACACTTTTAATATATTGCTTCTAATCCTCATAATAATCTTTCAAATGGGTTAATTATAATCCTAATTTTACAGATTAATAACTAAGGGAAGAATGTTTAAAACACATGTAAGTAACTAAGCAGATGAGCTGGATCTAAAGCCTGTGCTTTATTCAGTATATATGATGCCTCCTTCATGCCCGCCCCCCACCTTTGTTTTCCTCTGGGTTTTAAAAATTATGTAGCATTTCATTTATCTAGAAGTTAGATTTCTAATCTCAATAAACTGAAGAGATTTATAGAAAGCCAAAAAATAAAGTAAAATAAAAAGCCAGAAGTGATTGAGAAAAATAGTACTTATAGCACCCACATATTTAATATCACTTTCAGCTTACAACTTACAGGCTTTATATTTTGTGCAGAATATGTAATAAATTCTACTATGTAATTATAGGAGGCATTGCTATGGATTAAATGTATCCCCTAAAAGTTGGTGTATTGGAAACTTGAGCCCATTGTAACAGTGTTAAGAGGATGGGAAATCCTATTGTGGTATTTGAAACGTGGGGCCATTAATAGGTGATAAGATTATGAGAACTGTGCCCTGGTGATAGACTGATCCATTCATGGAGTAATGGGCTTGGTTCTGATGGCTTTAAAAGGAGAGCAAGTGAGGAGGTTAGCTCTCTTTTGCTTAGCTTGTTCTTGCTATGTGACACCCTGGCCACCACAGGACCTTGGAGAGAGTCCCACTAAGAAGAAGTTCCTCACCAGATGTGCCCCCTGGATTAGGGTATTGTTCTGTATGCTTGCACCACAGATAGAGTCTCTTTCTGCTTTTTTGACACGACTTATGTTGGTGGAGTACTACTGTTTTTACTCATGCAAAGCTCATAATGGAGGTGGGGCTGTGTTTCCCCTGGTCTAGCTTCAATTTTAGACAGGACCTGAGCTTCAAGAGTTGGACTTTGCCTTGTTTTGGTGGGGTTCTTGGGAAGGAATGAAGTTCCTGCCCTTCTCCTTTCCGCATATTGTTTTTATTTCTATCCCTCCCTCTAGAGGCAGCCAACCTTTGGATGCAACATAGGACAGAATGGTTTCCTACTCCTTCTGCGATGGCAAATGGCTCTCGCTCTGTTCCTTCTCCTGTAACAGCTAACTTTTGCCAGGGACTAGAGGGCATGAGAATTTCCTGTGTCCGTCCCAGAGACAAAATTGCTTTTGCTTTGTATGCCGAAAGGGTCAGGGACACAGCCCTGGGGGGAGGGGGGGAGGGTGGGTAAACCACCAAATGTTTTCTTCACTGAAGCAAAGACATGGCAAGTGGATGTGGATTCCCCTTGTTTCTGTGGCTTTTAGGATTTCTAAACTGTTAAGCTAGCCCTCACTTGGTCTTTAAGAATTCATTAAAATTTCAAGTGTTCCTATATTCTTTTATGATTGCTCTTTCCTCCTTCTGTGCTCTTTCGAAGGTAGAATGGTTGTGTGTTCCACCCTTCTTCCAAGGGGCTTGTTACCTTTTGAAATCAATTCACTTGGTTGCTTTGCAAATGTAGCTCTTTGATGGGCTCAAAAAAGTATAATTTCTATATTATCTAGATTTTTTGTCATTACTGTGGAGTGGGGTTAACATTCTCTTTGGCTCTCTATATCCTGAGTAGAAGCAAAATTCCCAGAATCATTTGTTTTTAACAGAGTTGTCTTTTCCTCTTCACTTCCTGGCAGTGCCCAGCCTGGTACCAAAGCTCAACGATACGAATCCCCACTCCCCTTTCCTACCTCCTAGAAATCCTGTGTTTCTTTTATGCTTATCCACGTCATAAAGCAATGTGAGGAGCCATCTCAGATGAGTATGATGCACATGGAAACCAGGACATTGCTCTTACTAATGTAGTGACTATACATTTGACAGTTAGCATAGGTGAAATAACATTTCCATTCCCCAATGTGCATGTAGCTCTGTTGAGGCAAGCTCAGGCTTCCGGGCAATGATGGGGTCTTTGTTTCCCTCTTCTCCAGTTCTTCTTAGTGGTTTGCCCCTGGTCTACCAGCCCCAGCACTTTCAGAGCAACACAAGAACTTCTTGAAAAGCTGGATTGTTTTTGACAACACAATGTCTAATCCAGCGGAGGGAGGATAGTTTCATCTCACCTGGAAAGTAACCCTCCCCATACATGTGACCTTAATAGTTTATATTTCAGCTTAGAAAAGAAAACCAGTATGAAGTAGCATTTTCATATAAAACACATGTTTCATATCCTGCTACTGTTCTCCTACATTCTTTCTCTCCAGTTAAGGTTTGTATACCTTGGGGAAATAAACCATCCTCTGGGTCTCATGCCCTAATTTAGTGAAGAAAACAAAAATCCTTGCTGTTCTTGGACAGGGATAGTGTTTCAAGACAATAATTTCTATGGGTAAACCACTTAAGGGCAATCTTTGGGTCATTATTTTCTGATCTCTGTTCTTCTTCCAAATCTTTCATTGTGGTGGAAGTGTCTTTTCCGTGTCTTCTCATCTCTCCTGGTCCTTCAACCATTTTTCAGGCTGTTTCTAGTGAGATTGTCTAGTTGGAAAAGACACCTCAATAAAGTAATCTGAAGAAATTGGGGGGCAGTTCCACAATCCCATTTCTGCATATTTCTCTTTCCTTGCTTCCTAATGACTAAGTATTGAATATGTAGTAGCTTTCTTTGACTTCCATTACTTTAGCTTTTTAAATTTTCCTTCCCCACGTGGAAGCAAAGAAGGAAAACAGCCTTGGACATTCTCCCAGGGCAACTGTCAACCCTCCCGCGGGGACGTTGGCCTCCCGCGGAGGAGGAACGTTCCCTGTGGAGGCTTGGGCTGCAGGCGCCCTTTCGGCTCCCCAGTCCTCGGACGCCCTCGCCCGGCGGGCTTTGGGGTTGGCTCAGGAAGGGTCGGCCGCCCGCGGCCTGAGAAAGCGCCAGGAGCGACGCCCGGAGCAGCGCAGGGTGAGCCGCGCCCGAGCCGCGGCAGGGCCTGGCGAGGCCATGAAGGAAGCCCGAGTGCAAGAGCAGCCTGGGGCCGCGCAGGCCCGGCCTGCCAAGGGCACTGAGGCCGGGGAGGCCGGGGGAAGACCCGCGTATCTGACAACGTTGCCAGCGGCCCTGATAAGGTTCCGCAGATTCCAAAAGAAGAAAAGGGCCAAGTCCCCCATTTTCCAGAAGCCGCCAGAACCACAACTGAACGACAGTTTGGAGGGGCCTCGTGGCTTGGGCTCTGAACGACAGTTTGGAGGGGCCTCGTGGCTTGGGCTGCATAGTCATCCCCTGCTGCCAGCGTTTTAACAACGTTCGCTGCTTTGTCTGCTGCACCCACCATAGGTCAAGGTGAGCCGGAGGGGCGGGCTCGTCCTGGGAGGGCAGCGGCGCGGCCGCCCCGGGTTGCCCGCGTGGTGAGGCGGCACAGGGAGGTGTGGTGTGTGGAGGACGCGCTGCAATGACAGGCTCCTGTCATTGCTCACCTGCAGCACCTGATTGACACAGTCCATCCCACACAGTGTGGGTGACAGGGGCCCGGTCTTCAGACAGCCGGCTGGAGAGACGGTGTTATGGAGTCATTTAACCTTATTTGGTCACCAACTCTGAGAAGTTCTGCGTTGAATCACTTGGAGCTTAAAATAAGGTTGAAAATTGTCTGTGATTACCCGGTTGTTGCTACTTTGTCCACAGTTTTGAGATACTCTGGCTAAGCCACTTTCTACTGGATCTTGTTTCCTCATCTGTGAATTGAGGGAGTGGGGGTTGGGACTTCAAGTAATCTATATTAGAGAACTGAAACTCCAGCGTGTTTATTTTTGCCTACGAAGTTTGCAGAAGAACGTGAATTTGACCACCTTTAGAGAGGGTGTGCATTCTCTGCTTGATCACAACTGCCACCGCCCCCGTTGTATCTAGGTTTTTTACTAGCCTCTTTACACCGATGGCATTGGAATTTGCCAGATCTGATCTCATTTTTTACTGAAATGCTATGTCTAAGTAAGTGCAATAAAAATCTGTATGTGGTAAGAACCACACGAGAAGGAAACATCGGTTTGTCCTGAGACCGTCAAAGAAGTTTCTTGAAGAAAGAGGCATTTGAACCATGCGTTAATAGTTAGGCACAGTTCTGATAGTTAGGGATATAATTAAGGAGTATTAGGAGTATTTATTGAATAAGGAAAAGAATGAATGAATGAGTGCTTTGTTTCAGAAAGGCTTGTTTCAGAATGGTGAATGACAAGTTTGGCTGGATGATGTTTTCATTTGAGCACCATAAGGGGGAAATTATTTTTATATTATTCATTGCATCTTCCCAGGACCTAATATAGGGATTGAAGCAGAGAAGATATTCAATAAATATGTATTGAATGCATAAATGAATTAAGAAAGAAGAAAAAGACAGATTGTGGCCTGATTGTGAAGGCGTTTAAATACCAGACAGAATTTTGAAAGGATACTAAAATGTGTTTACTTCCCACTATGCTGAATCATGAGTAAGGTGCTTTACAAGCATTATCTCACTTAATGTAATCCCCTTATTAGGTGGGTAATGAGTAGCCGTTGAAGGTTTTTGAACAAGTGGTTGACAATGAATGGTTTTAGCTCCATCACTTAACTGAGTTCATCTAGGTTATTAGCTCAGTTCGGGTATAGAATTGAGCCTTGCATTCATATAAATGATATATATCTTAATTTTTAAATTTATTAATTGATCTATTTATTATTTTTAGCTACATTTTAAACAATTTTGAAATGATTTTAATAGTACAGATAGGATGCAAAGGCAAAACCAAGAACTTCGGCATCCCTGTCACCCAGTAACATTTTACCACATGTGTTCGTTCCTTCAGTCTCTCTTTCCCTCTACATCCTAGTGTAGACTTTTTCAGACTTGGTGTCCCACTACTACTAACTATTGCAGTGTGTCTTCCCAAAGTGAGACACTCTCCTACATAACCATCATACACTTCTCCCAGTCGGGAATATCAGTGCGTTACTACCATCTAATTATGAATTGGTGGCCCATTCATATGTCACCAATTGTCTCAATATTTTCTCCTTTTCCTTTTGACCCAGAATTCTGTCCAGGAACATATATTGCATTTAGTTGTCATATTAAAGTGATATTAAGGTCAGATTAAAGTCCGCTTTAAACTGAATACTTCCTCCATTCTTTCCCTGTTTCTTATGTCCTTGGAAGACTATAGGTCTTTCATTAAGTGGTTTGAACTTCATTCTGGTCTGTTTGATGTTTCATTATGTCCAGACTCAGGCCATGCTTTCCTCCCTCCCTTCCTTCCTTTCATACTTCCACTTTATTTAGGTATAATTTACATACAATAAAATCCCCCCTTTAAAATGTATACAGTTGTTTTGGCTATTCTAGATCATTTGCCTTTCCATATAAATTTTAGAATCAATTTGCCTATTTCTATTAAAAGACTTACTGCAATTTTAATATGGATTTGGTTAACTTTAACCAAATTTCTCCACCATTTCTCAATGTAATACCCTGCCAACACTGTCGCCACCATCATGGCCTTCACCAAATATGTTCCTTGGACTTTGGACTTCCCAGGCTCAGGAGCTGTAAGCAATAAATTTCATTTTCTTTATAAATCACCCAGTTCTCCAGGTATTTTGTTACAAGCAACAGAAACTACTACGGAAGCTTTTTTAAAAATGCAGATTCCTTAGGATTTTTTACACACGTGATCACGTCATCTATGAATGTAGGTAGTTTTACTTTTTCTTCCCAATCTGTAAACTTTTTTTACTTTTTATTATCTTATTGCACTGGGTAGGACTTCTCCAGTACAATGCTGAATAGAACTTGTAGAGATATTGATTTTTCCTGATTTTTAGATAGAAAGCATTCAGCCTTTCATAATTGAATATGTTAACTGTAGGTTTTTTTCAGATGCGCTTCATCAATTTGAGCATGTTCCCTTCTCTTCTTAGTTTGCTGAGAATTTTTTTTTATCATGAATTGGGGTCGAATTTTATCAAGTGCTTTTACCTGCATTTGTTGAGGTGATCATACTGTTTCTAAAATTTATTCTATGAAGATTATATATTGCTTTTTTTTCCCCCCAGATATTTAACCTACCTTGCTATCCTGGGATAAACTCTTCTGACTGGATTATTATCTTTTTTTTATATATTGCTGGATTAAATTTCCCAAAATTTTTTTAATAATTTTTGTTTCTGTGAGAGTATTGGTTTATAGTTTTCTTGGAATGTTTTTGTCTGTCTTTAGTAACAGATAATAGTGGCTTTATTAAATTAATTTGGATATGTTCCTTCTCTTTTATGAAAGAGTTTGTGTAGGATTGTGCACCTAACGCAAATTCTTTCAGAATCAATTTGTCAATTCATTGCCTGTCAATATTAATATCAGCTTATTGATGCTAAAACTCCAAATTCATCCTTATGACTGCTCTTTGAAAATGTACCCAAGCCCTTTATGTATTTTTCTCTGCCAGCTGTCATAATGTTAAACTGTCAGTAGAAGAGGCTGGAGAACCATTACATAGAAAAGATTTTACTTTTTGGTTCCAGTGTGCTTGCTTCGTAGGCTCCTGCAATGTGTATAGCTATATTTAGTTAATTGCCTTATTGTAAGGGAACTTGTTTTATTTTACTACTTAAATAGGTTGACCATACATTCCAGTTATCCTGGGACAGTCCAATTTATGCCTGTTGTCCCACTTTTTCATCATAATTCCTCTCCCTTCCTTTTTTTGCTAAGTATTATTATTAATAGTTTATTTAAAGAAGCTGGGATGGATTTAATTGGCCTCAACTTTGTACTTCTTGATTGTGCTCTGGTCTTGTTTTACTATGGGTAAAAGTCACATGGTGAATAGAGTCCTTACTCTGACACATAGTTAAATCTAAAAGACAACCAAATCTTTCTAGGCCCTGTCTATATATAATGTTAATGAAACTTTCTCTTCAAGGACAGTGTAAAGAGCATTCCCTGATAAATTAAATAATCTTGGATCAAGTGATGAAATTAATTCTTTCCAGTAGTGGGTGATTGGGCAAATTTTTGGTGCTGCTGGTTCTGCCACTCACTTGGTGTGTTAGCTAGATTTGCCATGGCCCATGGCCCATGCTGTAACCTGCAAAATGTGTGAATGTGTGTCACCAAGCTGCCTGTTGGTAGGGTCAGTGGGAAGCATTAAAAATTATAGATTAGTTGTACTCAAAATATCTGTAGGAAACAGAGGCTGAACAATTAAGTCATAGAGTTTGTCTTGCTCTCTCTCTGCTCTCTCTGCTTCTGCTGTGTTGCAGTGTGAGACCTGTGGGTCATTATTGCCACCACCAGATGGACTTTGGACTTCCCAGCCTCAGAAACTGTAAGCAATAAATTTCATTTTTCTTTATAAATCACCCAGTCCCGTGTATTTTGTTATAAGCAACAAAAATGGACTAATACAACCAGGAAGAACAAAACAAAACAAACATTCAAAGATGGGAATCTGGAATTGGTTATCTGACCTGATTTGTCTTGAAAGCAATGAAAACAGTGATCTTTGTGCCTGTGGTTCACTAGAAGTCCTTGGCATGTAGTGAGAAAAGAGTTATTTAAAATATTGCTTAGGACAGAGTTCTTATTGAGGACAAGGCTTTGGGAGACCAAATAGCTACTGCAATTGACTCCTATGATGGGACATCTGACTGCAAAGGTTCTGGGTTTGCCTGACTGCCTCTGACTGCACTGGAAGGTTTACAGAAAGAAAATGAGAAGTTTGTGACATGGTTAGGAAACATGTGAGCTTCTCTGATGGTTCTATAAGAATTTCTTATCTTTTTTAGCCACATATGGTTTATTTTGAGCAATACCAATCCTTATTCACAGGTTGCAGAACTGTAACTAAGTTGAACTCACAGACTCACCACTTAACATGAGATTAGGGACATTGATGGGAGTGAAGTAGAACCCTGAAAATTGGGATAAAGGCATTTGGGTGGAATTTGGTTAATCCGAGAACCACGAGCCACCAAATCCTGAACCTCCTTTGCCAGTAGGAGCAACTATTCCACCTATACCTAAAGAGAAGACAATCCTTTGCTTGAAGACACTACATTAACCTTGCCAGGGTTAAGGGAATGCTGATTCCCCTCATGACCCATCCCACTACCCCTAGTTAGAATCAGATTTAGACTTCCTGGAATAACTAATATAAAGTCTGTCCTGGGGAGGAAATATCTTTCATACCAAAAATTTGTTTGCCACTTCAGTAATGCTTCTAGTGATGAACTGCTTTGAAGTATGCAGGGCTATCTCTTAAAATGGAGGGAAAGTTTCTTCATTTGCACCACTCACTGTTAAGAAAGATACAATGCTTCTGGTGGGCCTCTGTGGTTTTTCAAAGGTGGAAGTGTGTGGTGGTAACATTATAGCCCTACTCAGGGAAAGCCATGAAAAACAGAAAAAAAAAGAATCCTCCCAGTGGACAGAACTTTGAGCAGTATATCTGATTGTCCATATTGCCTGGATACCATGCTGCCCATTGCCTAATGATTTGCCATTTGGTGATTAGGAAGACTGGGTAAAGGGTGTGTCTCTCCAAATGGGCAGAGTTATTCTATGTGAATGTTCACCAAAAGAAATCCATTGCATAGGAGATGCTCAATAATGAGGTAGATAAACACACTGTGAAGATTAGCCTCTTTCCCTAAGCCATTCTTTCTCTTGGTCGATAGGCTCTTGTTTATAGTGACAATCGCATCAAGGATGGAGTTTATACAAGAGCTGAATGCACAGCCTTACCTTCACCAGGGCTGATCTGGCTATTGCACTGTTGAGGGCCTGTCTTGCTACCAGGAAAAGTCAACATAATCTAAGAAATGGCTCCATTCCTTAGTGAATTCAACCAGTTACCTGGAGGGAGGCTGATCACATAGTTCTGCTTCTGTTATGCAGTGGACAGTAATTTCTCCTCACTGAAATAGTTATTTATACTGGGTATGGACTCTTCTTCTGTCACCATGGTCTGGCAGCACTATAATAATTGGTCTTAATGAATGCCTTATGCATCATTTACCTGATCGTATTTACCAGCACATTGCTTCTAAACAAGAAATTCAATTTACAGCAAAATAAGTACAGCAGGAGGTTCATGCTCATGGAATTCACTGATCTTACTACATATATCTATAACCAGAAGCTTGGCCTTGTAGATAATTATGACGTCATGTTGAAGACTAAGATAAGACTCCAGCTAGTAGACAATAATAAAGTGTTGGTTGTTGTATAGGATGGGGGATATGCTTTGAGATAGCTACCTGTGTATTTGTTATCTGGGATCAAGGAGTAGAAGAGAGGGTGAGTAGTAGAAGAAGGAAGTTTTATATATTAAGTGCAGTCTCATAAACATTTTGAGTAATAAGATTTGTAGCAGCTACATACTTTCTCTTTGTTTTATGTGTACGTACATAAACATACATATATTTGTGTGTGTGTGCTTATTTATATATATGTATTCCAATTCTTTATTTTTTCCCTTCCTCTTTCCCTTCCTATTTTATTTTTCTATTCATACTATATGTCAGGTAGATAACCTTGAAAATTTGTCTCTAGGTTACAGAATATGCCTCAGTTAGAAGGGAAATTAATACCTCCATCCTACAGATAGACTAAGTTACTGACAGGACTTAATTCCTGCCTTAGCCATTATACTCCTTGGCCACATCTCAAGTGAGAGTTGAATAAAATTCTTCTCCTGGGTGCAGCAAAGTTTTTATATCTTGTTTCTCGATAGTATTGGTCTGTTAAACTAGTTGTGGCTCCTAGACTAGCTTGTGGTTTCTTCGGCAATACAATTCTCTCAAGTTTATTTAGTCCTGCTCTATGTTTGCTTAATTATTGGCAGTTACCTTGCAATTTAGTTTTTAGGTTAAAGAAAATCTGTTCAAGTTTGTGACTAAACTAGAAGGATTAACATTACCCTGAGATGAATTTGGTGACTGATTGGACTATGTGTCTCTCCTTTTTGGGAAAGAGTAAGAGCATCCTTGTAAGAATGATAATTGCAATATATTAGGCAGAAGTATGATGATGTTGCTGTTTGTTTGGTGTGGAAGTTTAAATATGGAAAGAAGGATGAAAATGTATCCTGAGTAGTCTAAAGGGTGAACTTTTCAAGTTATGTGTCTGTTGACCATTAACTCCATTGCTTCCCTTCTGGACTCTCCTATTTGCAAGGGGAATGGCAGCCTATAAACTACACTTCCCAGTGTTCCTTGCCAGCTGGCTTCCACTGAGGTGTTGCCAGCGACAGGCTGACAGTAGATTTGAAAAGAGGCAAAGGGAAACCTCTATTTTTTCCTCTCTGTTTCTAATGGCATTTTTGGCAGCAGGAGCAATGCTGGGTGACTGAAAGCTCCTGTATATATGCTCAGGAATAAATGTGGTTCCATCAGCAGCAGCAATAGTGGATGACTCAGCATTGCAGTGCTTCTGGGCTCTGGCTCTGGCTCTGGCAACTGCAGGAGCAGCAGAAACAGCAGGTGACTGTGAGCTGCCTCTCATAGCATCAGGAAGAGTATGGGCTCATAGCTTCTTGCAAAAAGAGGTAGAGATTGCAGTTCCAACAGTAGTAGCAGCAGCCCATGCTTCAGAAACTTTGGTTATTTAGATATCATGATTTTTGATTAGTAACCATTTTCCTTTTCGCTCCAATAAATGTACTGCTTTTGTAACGAATCCCTATATCAGTTTATTTTTGTTTCAAACACTTAGTATGATTTTTTTTTCTAGTTGGATGCTTAGAGATAGACATGCATATAGTATGATAGCATTTATTTAATGTTCAAGAACATGAAAAACAATACTCTATATTGTTTAAGGATTTATACATTATCTGAAAGGCTCAAAAATGGTAAACTTCAAATACAGGATACTGGTTATGGAGGGGAGGGAGAAGAATGTGTTTGGGAAGGACACACTGGGCTTCAAATACTTTGATAATGTTTTATTTCCTATTCTAGATGGTAAATAAACATCTATTAGATTACTTATTTTTTTATAATTGAAATATAATACATTAAAATAAGGATAAGTACTAAGTGAGATGATACAATAGTCAGTATTCTTCAGTAAATTATTCATAGAGGTAGTTAAAAAATAGCTTCACAAATTTAAGTAGCAAATATTTCATAGAGTTTAAGGCCTATTTGTGCTTTATTTTTATTTATTTATTCCTAAAAAAATTATCTAATTACTTATGGTTATACATATTTATGGGGTACAGAGTTGACTATCAGTATTTGTATACAGTATGTGATAATCAAATGAATAGTATTAGCATGTTCATTATTACATATCATAATTACTCTTTGTATCCCTTATCCAATTACTCTCTAGCCCCTCTTCCCCTCCCCCCTTTCCACCTTTGGTGACTATAGGTCTTTTCTCTCCTTTTGAAAGTTCAGTGTTTTATTGTGGTCTGTCTGTCTGTCTGTCTCTCTCTCTTCCTTCTTTCCCCCCACTTAAGAGTGAGGACATGTGGTATATCTCTTTCTGTGCCTGGCTTATTTTAGAAAGGGAATCCTTATATGCTTATAGTGTTTAAACATCAGAATAATGTAAAATAAACTTATATCAATGTAAATTTTTTTGCTTTGTAATAATTTTAATTGTGATCTATTTTGTCTCTTAAAATGCATATTCTTGCTATCTTTTTTCTTTTTTACATTTCAAGTATGGTATTTGGTCTTGTAGATGTNATATTCTTGCTATCTTTTTTCTTTTTTACATTTCAAGTATGGTATTTGGTCTTGTAGATGTGATCATTGCCAATTTTCAGAAGGGTTATTATCTGAAAATCATTGAGGAGTCAGTATTGCAATTTAGTTACGATATTTCATCTGGCCTGATAGCAATATTTGTAGCACACTGTGGAGGGAGAGCAAAAAGAACAACATGGATGGCAGTTTCCTCCTTTTTAATTGGAGTTGGATCACTTTTCTTTGCCTTTCCATTCTTTAATAATAGAAATTATGAATTTAAGGTAGAAATTGAAGGTAAGGTTTTTAAATATACTGTCATACATTCAATCAGTATTTACTTAAACCACTGGCTCAAGGAACTTCAATAGACTGTGATTCCTGTCTGTCTGCATATCCATCCATGCATATCAATTTACATGACCAAGATTACTAATTAATTGTAGCTCCTTAGTGTCATAATCATACACTCTTGCATATAAGAGATGAGCCCAGGGAGGAGGTGAAAGAATATTCTGGGATACTTATTTTGTGAAATTGTTTTTCTTTCATCAATTTATATATATTATGACTCTCTGGAGAACTTCAGTAATTCCTTATGTCTTCCACAATGTGGCTTAATCCCTTTATTCTCGCCTTGTGTGTTGAGGTGAGAATAAAGGGATTAATTAAAACACATTGTGGAAGACACATACAAAAAAGGGTCAGACTCCTTTTCTCGCTACTCCTACCACGCCAAAATGGGAGCTGCTCTTTGACATAGTACTTGAATCTAAAAAGATTGGTGACTTCTTCAATTTGTTTTTTATTTTCAATTTATTTTACAATCTTTTCACTATTCTTACTAGATAAAGGCTATTTGAAATTTCACAGAACTATATTTTTTGTGTGTGTGTTTCTTAGAAAGCTACTGATTTATTGATCCTCCTTTGGATACTAATATACTTAAAGAGAGTGGTTTTCAAACTTTTATTTTTATTTTTTTTGTTGAAGCATAATTGATTATACATATTTTTGGAGTACAGCATTGACTACCATCAGCTGTGTATAACATGAGATGGTCAAGTCAATATTATTAGCTATTCATTATTACAAATAGTAATTATTCTTCATGCCCCAAACCTCTCTCTCCCCAATCCCCCTCACCCTCTCCCCCACCTACCTCTAGTAAGCATAGACTCATTCTCTCCTGGAAGTTCAACATACTTTTGTGGTCTTTTCTTTCTTTCTTTCTCTCTTTATCTCTCTTTCTTTCTGTCTCTCTTTTTTTCTTTCTTTCTTTCTTTGCATCCACTTATTAGTGAGGACATGTGGTATTATGCAGTATTTCTCTCTCGTGTCTGGCTTATTTTACTTAACATCATTTTCTTTTTTTTTTTGTCTGTTTTGTGACCGGTAAGGGGATCACAACCCTTGGCTTGGTGTCGTCTGCACTGCGCTCAGCCAGTGAGCGCACCGGCCATCCCTA
>NW_007739044.1:3084-4907 GCF_000696425.1 Galeopterus variegatus | reverse complement strand
ATAGGATCCGAACCCGTGGCGGGAGCGCCACTGCGCTCCCAGCACCGCACTCTCCCGAGTGCGCCACAAGGCCAGCCCTATTTAACGTCATTTTCTCCAAGCTCATCCATATTGCTGCAAATGGCAGAATTTCATTCTTTTTAATGGTAGAGTAGTATTCCACTGTGTGTATATACCACATTTTCCTTATCCAGTAGTCTGTGGATGGACATTTAGGTTGGTTTCATTCTGTGACGAACATGGGAGTTTAGGTATCCCTTCAACATGATGATTTCCATTCTTTTGAAGTGGGATTGCTGGATCTAAATAGGTGTTGTTATATGAATTGTAGGGCATTTACAGGGTGACTGCACTTAGTATTAGAGAAGTAGAAATAAAGTAAACAGTCTTTATAGTACAAGTGCTCATTTCATACATCTATGCAGATATTTTACTCATTGTGCTTAAAAGTTTAGTTCTTACATAATGACTTTTCTATTCTATGTTCATGTCTTAGTTTATACACACACACAAACACACACACACAGTTTCTATATTCACTTGTTTTATCCTTTTTTCTCCTATCCTTCTCTTTTTCTTTTCTGCATGTCTCTCTGACTCTGTCCTCTTTCTATAATCTCCAGTCAGCTGTCATGCTCATCTTCTCTTATGAGTAGTCTGAACCTGTCTGCTACAGTCCATTTACAACCACTTCCTGCTCTCTTTCTCTGCTCCCCAAACCCCGTCCCAGTTATCTGTACTCATGACCTCTTAATCTCCAGCCCCTGTGACTCAGACAACAGATAGGTGTCATACTCACATCTTTGAGACATTAAAATTGAGTTTTCTCCACAAGTTCATGAAAACACCTCCATCACATTCTGATCTTTATTTCCTGGAGATCTACATATAAGTAACCACCACATATACCCATGGTTTCAGCACACTTCCACTTTACTGAGGACTTCCTAAATGTCTATTTCCCAGCTCTCTGACTATCCCCACCAATTCTTCCAAGTTACTCATATAACAAAGACACAAAAGTTCTTTCTTTTCAATGGNCCCACCAATTCTTCCAAGTTACTCATATAACAAAGACACAAAAGTTCTTTCTTTTCAATGGAACCTCCAGTACAGTAATACCTACTTTCTCCCTTTACCAGATTTTCCTTGTTGTTACTTCTCTTCATTTATAGCTGATTTTATGTTCCTTAATATGAAATACTAGCATTTCAAACACACTCTCATCATTATCCTAAGGTATGTTGTCCCACTGTCCTTTCTTGTCCCACCCTGTAAAACTTTTGATCCAACCACACATTTTTCCTTTACCTGTTACACATAGCCTGATGATTACTCCTATAGCGAATTTGTTGCTGTCAGCCTCAACTGTCAGTTGTGCTCTATGATGGATCTATTCTCCTGAAAACAGTTTTTCTTTTTAGTCCACTCTCTTCCATAATTCACAACAAGGATTTCAGATTTTCCTCATTTAATTCTTATCTTTTGCATTGGATGGGAAATACATGTCATAAAAGAAAATTGCCTTCACTCCTTTACATAGAATTTATAATTCTACCCATATTTGCAGGTTGATATTCTTTGCTTCTTCCTTCCTGTTAAAATGGAAGAGATATCCCCTGCTAAACATTCTGTATTCTGTGCTTCCCTGGGGACTTCGTTCCACTGTGATTTTCTCCCTCCTCTTTCGGCACATTCTCCTATCACTGGCACTTAAATGTGCTCAAGTTCTTCCCATTCTTAAACAATAGAAGCAATAATCGACATGTTTTGCAGTTCTCTTTTTAGAACTTTACATATCTTCCTAATTTTAATGGACAAAT
>NW_007739044.1:1680-2755 GCF_000696425.1 Galeopterus variegatus | reverse complement strand
TAATGGACAAATTTTTTGAAAGAATTGTCCATACTTCCTGATTTTATCTGCTATTCTTTCTCCAGCCCACTTTAATATGCCTTTCACCCTAAATGCTGCAACATAATTATTTTCATCAAGTTATTAATGCAATTCATGCTATTTAATACAACAAAAACTTTTTATTGTCATATTTCTTGAACTAACACGAGCATATGGTAATACTGGCCACTCCCTCCATCTTGAAATTCTGTCCTCTCTTGATTGCTACTTAGTATGACTGTATAACTTATAGTCCAAAAGAGAGATGTTTTTAGTATGAAAGAGAGCACCAAAAGATTTGTTTGGATCTATTGGTCGAAAATATTTACTTTCAGATATTGGTCAACAGGAAGTTAGGAAGATTAGGACTGTGATTTCTAGAAGAAGGAAATCAAACAAGTTACATTTTCTGGGTAAGTAGAAGGGTAAATAGACTAGGGATATATTTTTTGATTATCAGGAGCATGCAGGACCTCCTTGAGTTTATTAATCTTGAATTCTAAGTAGGATTTGCAAGGTTGTGTGTTTTTCTTCAGCCACATTCAGCTTTAAAAGTGTGTAGCTATAGAGTCAGGGAAAGAGTAAATTTGACTAGGGCTGCAGTTTTACCAGGGGCACGACCTGAAAGAGAGCAAGAAAATTAAAAGTGTTCTTATGATAATGAGAGAAGTAAGGACATGAAGGGAACATTAGGATAGTGAAAAGGAACAGAGTAAATGGATTATAGGCCTGGGTGAGTTTTAATGATTGTTGGAATTGCGTTACTAGAAGGAGTGAACTGGAAAGACAGTGGTGGTTAGAGTAGATGCTTGAAATTGCAATTAGGGAAGATTTGTAGTTATTATTTTTGACATTTAAAATGAGTAGCTGAGGTGGGTGGAGTATGATGTGTGAGAGGAGAGGAGTTCAAGGAATTAAGAGGGCAGGTTGTTGGAAATATCACACTGATACTGATCTCACCACAAGTTAATATGTATGTCTATATAAAATTGAACCATCAGCATTTGAATCACAGAAGTCTCTAACTTCCTCCCATTTGATATGGAGTAACATA
>NW_007739044.1:0-422 GCF_000696425.1 Galeopterus variegatus | reverse complement strand
AGGGAAGATTTGTAGTTATTATTTTTGACATTTAAAATGAGTAGCTGAGGTGGGTGGAGTATGATGTGTGAGAGGAGAGGAGTTCAAGGAATTAAGAGGGCAGGTTGTTGGAAATATCACACTGATACTGATCTCACCACAAGTTAATATGTATGTCTATATAAAATTGAACCATCAGCATTTGAATCACAGAAGTCTCTAACTTCCTCCCATTTGATATGGAGTAACATATTGTCCCATATGGATACTAAGCCAGTTGAAAATTTCCATTTGTGTACTATTTTGCAATCTGCACTTTAATAAGCTTTCCACCCTAATATTTTAAGAGCTTTTGTTAAATTTCAATGAAAATGGTCACAGTCGGGCCGGCCCGGTGGCGCACTGCTACAGTGCGCCGCTTGGGAGCGCGACGGCGCTCCCGC
>NW_007739043.1:27231-39213 GCF_000696425.1 Galeopterus variegatus | reverse complement strand
GCCACCGGGCCGGCCCTGCTCTCAGTATTCTGTATGATATCTGATGCAATCCTGAACAAAGGGTGTGACAACCCTAGGGCTACCACCCACTGACTTCTGTTTACCAGGACTGCCTCAGACACTCTAAATACATCCTGTCTCTATTCTTTGCCTTCTTACCCTATTGGATAGAGGAGGAAACTGAGAAAAGCAATTGCTCAGGAACCAAACCCATTCCCAAACTAAAGGTGAGCCAGGGAGGGACTAGGAGCATCAGAGTTGCCTGTCTCTCTCTGCGTCAACTCCCCCATGAGCAGCAGAGAAATACAGAGAGAATGAGATGTGGACAATGGGAAAGGCACCCTTCAAAATCCTGAGCAGCCAGAAAGGGTGTCTGATGTTTTCCTTTAGGACTACTGAGCAACACAATAGGCAAGAAAGAAAATATTTTGCAAACACAATCTACTGGTTGCTCCTTGGCTTTAAACATATCAACCATGAGTCTACTAAGTGCTTTCGGGATCACAGTAGTGTTGCCAGCAGGTGGGTCTGGTCTGTGTTCTCTGGTGGCCCCACAGGGACAAGCAGAGTGCTCCATGTGTGCCTGCTGGATAACAGAGTGAGCAGCTGGATGAATGTCTTGTAATTTCTGCCATTTGTTTTTTCTTGAATTCCTATGAAAGTAGCTGCAGATGTCCCTTAAGCAAATTCTGTGAAGCAGATCAAACCCCACAATACAAAAGCATGACTGTGACATGGTGATACAAAAGCACTGCCTGGTGACCCAGTTGTTTCAAGTAATTTCTATTATAAAAAATTCAGCTATGTCCTCAAAGTTTGTTGTAATGAGACAAAAACTAATCTTGAGAAATTATATCCTATGTGAGATTTTGGTAAAGAAATCATTCAAAGAAAAATAGGTCAATAAAGTACTCGCCTGTGTACCTAATGAAGAACTGCCATGTGGAGCAGAGGGGCAGGAGGGAGGGGACACGGCAGGGTGTGACACCAATGATGTTAGGTTAAAGCCCCGAGTTGTAGATGTGAACAACTCTGCATCTAAAATCAAAGTCAGCTTTCTGTAACCTTCTGAACTTTGTCCAAATTCTTCATCCCAGCTTTCAAAAATCCTTCAGAGTTTAGACTGCTTGGGGATAAGGACAGTTCAAGAAATCATGCTAGTTTCCAGCAGATCCTAGAAACGACACCGTGTGGAAAGTGAGTAGACTTTTCCAGAGCGGTTACAGGTGTCAGAACAGGAGGCAACCATGTGATAAAAATCAGCCAACGTGAGCCGGCCTGGAGAATACGTCCATTAGCTGCTACCGGGGAGGGAGGGAGTCACTTAGTTCTGCTGCGCTTCCCCTGCCTCACCAAAAGGGGCATTTTTAACCCACCACAGAAGAAGGCTCTGAGGCTCCCCAAGGAATCTGCATGGAAAGCTGAGCACACGGGGCTGTGCTTTGCACAGTGAGGGCTCAGTAAGTAGTGGTTACTGCCCTTTCCCACCTGATTGCAAGAACAGGAGTCCAGTGTCAGTAGGCCTGCTGATTTTCCAAGAAGAGTCAGAAATCTAGATTTGATATGAAATCTTTGGTTTTTAAATATCAGCTAATATGAAATGTTTTGTAAAACATTATGTGTTCAAACTAAATGTACCTGCAGGCCGGGTCTGGCTCACAGGGGCCGTTTTGCCCCTCTGATCCACAGTGGTCACAGGTCCTGGTTCACGCAGAGGTCACATAAGCCACCCCCCTCATTAGGTGTAGTCGAGGAAATTCCTGTTGATACATAACATTGGACTCACCCACACTGACATCACCACCTCTCCTCTCCACTCACATTTCATGCTTTAAGTGACAATTTTATCTCTTAAATGTGTCCCTTAATCACAACCAATCATTTCTTTTTTGTGTATTTATATATTTTATTGAAACATAATTGACTGTATATATCTGTGGAGTACACCATTGAATATTGATACCTGTGTGCAATATGTGATGTTCAAATCAGGATAATTAATATATTCAACATTACACAATATAATCATTTTTTGTGGCTATTTATCAATTTCTAGCTACATTCCCCCCTGCTGCCTCCTCCTATGGCCTCAGTTCTGTTCTTTCCTTTTAAAAGATCAACAAATTATAGTGATTGTTGTGTCTTTCTTTCTCTCCTTTTTCCAATTTATTTGTTTATTATTTAAGCTCCCACTTATGAGTGAAGACATGCAGTATTTCTCCTTCTGTGTCTGGCTTATTTCACTTGACATAATTTTCTCTAAATTCATCCATGCTGCTGTGAATGCCAGAATTTCATTCTTCTTTATGGCAGAGTAGTATTCCATTGTGCATACATGCCACATTTTCCTTATCCAGTCATCCATCGATGGAATTTACATTGGTTCCAACTCTTAGCTATTGCAAATAGAGCTGCAATAAACATGGGAGTGCAGGTATCTCTTCAACATGATGATTTCCTCTCCTTTGGGTATGTACCCAGCAGTGGAGTAGCTGGATCATATGGCAGCTCTATCTGTAGTTGTCTGAGGAAACTCCATACTGTTTTCCATAATGGCTGCATTAACTACAGTCCCACCACCAGTGCAGAAGGGTTCCCCTTTCTCTGCTTCTTCATCAGCATTTCTTATTCTGTCTTTTTGATGCTGGCCAGTCTAACTGGCATGAGATGATATCTGAGTGTGGTTTTGATTTGCATTTTCCTGATGCTGAGTGATGATGAGCATCTTTTCATGTGTCTGTTGGCCATTTGTATGTCTTCCTTTGAGAAATGCCGATTCAGTTCCCATTTTTTAGTCAGTTTACTTGTTTTTTTACTGCTAAGTTATTTTTTTTTTTTCTCTTTTTGTCTTTTTTCATGTCCGGCAACGGATCGCAACCCTCAGTGTCACGCCCGCACCGGACCAGGACCGGCGACGGGACCGCAACCCCCGGTGTCACGTCCACACCTCGCTCAGCCAGTGAGCGGGAACAGGTCTGTATGTGGGATCCGAACCCTCAGCGGGAGCGCTGCCTCGCTCCCAAGCAGCGCACTGTAGCAGTGCGCCACCGGGCCGGCCCATTTTTACTGCTAAGTTATTTGAGTTCCTTATATATTCTGGATATTAATCCCTTGTTGAATACACAGTTTGCAAATATTTTTTTCCATTCTGTAGCTTGTCTTTTCACTCTCTTAATTTCTTTTGCAGTGAAGAAGCTTTTTATTTAGATATAATCCCGTTTGTTTATTTCTTCTTTTGTTGTCTGTGCTTTTGGGGTCTTATTCATAAGTCTTTGCTCAGTCCTACTTCCTGAAGTGTTTCCCTGAAGTTTTAGGTGTTTTATAGTTTCAGGTCTTATATTTGAGTCTTTAATCCATTTTGAGTTGCTTTTATTATATGGTAAGAGGTATGGGTCGAATTTCATTCCTCTACATATGGATGTCCAGTGTTCCCAGCACCGTTTATTAGAGAGGCGGTCTTTTCCCCACTGTATGTTCTTGTTGTCTTTATTGAAGATAAGTTGGCTGTAAGTATGTGCGTTGATTTCTCGGTTATTTATTCTGTTCCATTGGTCCATGTGTCTACTTTTATGCCAGTACCAAGCTGTTTGGTTACTACTGCTTTGTAGTATAGTTTGAAGTCAGGCAGTTTTATGCCTCTGGCTTATTCATTTATTTATTTTTGCTCAGAATTGCTTTGGCTATTCAGGGTCTTTTGTTGTTTTGTATGAATGTTATGATTTTATTTTTTCTGTGAATAATGTCATTGGTATTTTGATGGGGATTTCTTTGAATCTGTAGATCACTTTAGGTAGTATTGACATTTTCACAATGTTAATTTTTCCAATCCAAGAGTATATTATGTCTTTCCATCTTTTTGTGTCCTCTTAATTTCCTTCAGCAGTGATTTGTATTTCTCATTGTAGAGATCTTTCACCTCCTTGGTTAAATTGATTTCTAGGTATTTTATTTTTTTGATGACTACTGTAAATGGACTTGCTTTCTTGGTTTTTTCCCCTCTATTTCATTGTTGGAGTATTAAAACCCTAACGATTTTTTCATGTTGATTTTGTGTCTTGCAAATTTACTGAAATTGTTTATCATCTCTAAGAGCGTTTTTGTAGTCTTTAGGTTTTTCTATATATAGGATCATATCATCTGCAAACAGGGACAGTTTGGCTTCATCTTTTCTGATCCGGATGCCCTTTATCTCTTTCTCTTCCTTGGTCTCTGCCCACGTGTTGGTCACATATCCCATCGTAATATTTTGGGAACATTTTCCGACATCTTTTCACACTAGGCTCTGCCTCCTTAACTGTCAGGACTTTGAGGCCAGGGCCCATCTCCAATTTCTGCTGAATCCCCTCACATCAAAGTTGCCATGTTATGAGGAGATGACGGCTGAACTGAGGTCTAAGACTTGGAGATGCTGCCCTCAGTACACAGCATCTGAGGACCAACCAGACTGGTCCTCCGTAGCATGATGGTTGAGGACACAGGCTCCAGATTCATAGTCACCTTTGTCATTTGCTCTCAGTGTGGTCTTGAGCAAATTGCTTACTCTGAGCCTCAGTTACTTCATCTGAAAAATGGGGATAATAAAAGGAGCTATTTTATTAGGTGGAGATTAAATAGGGCATGTGAAGTCTTTAGCAGAGGACACACAGTAAGCATTCAATAAGAAGTGGGAATTATTATATATAGAAAGCTCCGTTCATTTATCTCATTATGAATGAACTTTGATCTGATTCTGAACATACAGCAATTCTGCTTGAATTTTATCTTCCCCTTAAAATTTAATTCTGCTTGAATTTAATCTTCGCTTCCTGTGTTCAGCCTGTTACCTCCCTAAGCCGCAGTGGGATGTCCAGGGGGAAAGAGAACGACACCGGAGTCAGTGAGTTCCTGCTGCTTGGCATCACCAGCGACCCGGGGCAGAGGCAGGCGCTCTTCTGGCTCTTCCTGTGTATGTACCTGGTCACTCTGGCTGGGAACACACTCATCATCCTGGTCATTGGCTCCGCCCCACACCTGCACACCCCCATGTACTTCTTCCTCACCAATCTCTCCTTTGTTGATCTCTGCTTCACCACCAACCTGATCCCCAGGCTCCTGGTCAGCCATGTGGCAGGGACATGGACTATCCCTTACACCCACTGCCTGACTCAGATGTACTTCTTCATCTCTTTTGCCCACCTGGACACCTTTCTTCTGGCTGTCATGGCACTGGACCGCTATGCTGCCATCTGTTACCCCCTTCAGTATTGCTCCATTTTCACCCCCCGGCTCTGCGGGGAGATGGCCGCCCTCGTTTGGGTGGGCTCTGGTCTCATCTCCCTGGTGCACACGCTCCTCATGAGCAGACTAACCTTCTGCTCTTCCACCCAGGAGATCTCACACTTTTACTGCGAAGCCTACCTGCTCCTAAAGATCGCCTGCTCGGACACACGTGTCAATCAGCGCCTGTTCCTGGGGGGCGTGGTCCTGTTTGTGGCCCCCTGCGTTCTCATCATGGTCTCCTACATCTGCATTGCTGCCACTGTCCTCCGGATCCCATCTGCTGGGGGAAGGCGCAAGGCATTTTCCACATGTAGCTCCCACCTGTCCGTAGTCATCCTGTTCTATGGCACCGTTCTGGCGATCTATATACGCCCCCCAGACTCCTTCTCAGCCCAGGACACCATAGCAACCATCATGTACACTGTGCTGACCCCCATGCTAAACCCCTTCATCTACAGCCTGAGGAACAAGGACATGAAGGAGGCCGTGAGGAGACTCTTCCGTAGGGGCACAAAACCCTCTCAGTGCTGCCGACTGCTGGGCTGGTCTCTGAGGAGGTCCAAGATATAAGGTGATGGAACATGGCTCTGGACATCACCACAGATAAACGGAAAGTCCCAGTTCCATTGGATTAAACAAGGCAGGGTTTTATTTTTTTTCCTTTTTGTCTTTTTTCGAGACCGGCAACGGATCACAACCCTCAGTGTCGCGCCTGTACCGGGGACCGGCAACGGGATCGCAACCCTCGGTGTTGCACCCGCGCCTCGCTCAGCCAGTGAGCGGCCGGTCTGTATGTGGGATCCGAACCCTCGGCGGGAGCGCCGCAGCACTCCCAAGCGGCACACTGTAGCAGTGCACCACCGGGCCGGCCCAAACAAGGTAGGGTTTTATTTTTGTTTTTCATAATGGCGAGCCCAGAGTGGGAAGTCCAAAGCTAAAAAGGAGGCTCCTGCCGGATCTCTCTTCTGCCCTCACAGAGCGAGGCTTTCATCCCTCTGTTTCCATGATGGCTGCTGGGGCTCCAACCATGTGTCCTGCTCCAGGTGGGAGGATGAGGAGAGGAAGGGCAAAGGGGGTCTTTTACTTTCAAGGGCATCCGCAGAACCCCCACTCACGTCTCAGTGGCCATCCACCTGCAAAGCAGGCTGGAAAGGGGCTTGTTATTTTTGCTGCTGTTTGTTTTTGGCAGCTGGTGGGTACAGGGATAGAACCCTGGACCTTGATGTTATCAGCACCACACTCTAACCAACTTAGCAACCAGCCAGCTGTTGTTTATTTATTTGTTTGCTGGGCTTAGGCAAATCACCACCTTCAATAAGATAGGGATTATCTTAGAAAGGAAGAGGAGGAAGTGGATAGTGGGCATACAACCAGCAGGTATGCCAAAAAACCAAGACTTATTTTGCCACATTAACGATGTGAAGTCATGTTCTTATTTTAGGCGAATAAACCTATTTTGTACCTTGATTCCCTCTGGACTGATTGCGTGTTGGGAGACAAACCAGGTGGGTTCCTATACTCCTGAGGCTAAAAAGTCAGAAGACCAATCCCACGGTTCTGCATATCAGTGAGGTTTCTCTGGATGGAGAAACACAGTACAAGGAAAAGTGAATGGGGAGTTTGTGGCATTAACTTTTGTGAGACTAATTTTTTAAAGGAGGAGTAGATTTCATTTAAGATGTTTTTTCTGTGGGAACTTAATGTGGGGAAAAGTTCATATTGTTCAGACTTTGCAATTGTAATATTCCTACATACTGATGTTAAAATAAAGCACCAAAATATTCTAAATGTAAGAAAAGAAACAATAAAGCCTTATAGTACACTGTCAACATTAGGGTAAAATATCAAAAATTTTAAGATGCCTTGGTGGAAAACATCTATCTAGGTCCAATATCAAGGGCTAAATCAATACAATTTTTTAAAAAAATGGCTGCTTGCAACGTTGTCTTAATGATGCCTTTTTATTTTCTTATGTTTTTTTTTTTTTGTCTTTTTTTTTTACTGACTGGCAACAGATCGCAACCCTCAGTGTCGCATCCGTACCGGACCGGGACTGGCAACGGGATTGCAAACCTCGGTGTTGCTCCCGCACCTCACTCAGCCAGTGAGCTGCCGGTCTGTATGTGGGATCCGAACCCTCGGCGGGAGCGCCACCACGCTCTCAAGCGGCGCACTGTAGCAGTGCGCCACCAGGCCGGCCCGAATGGGAGAGGGATCGCTCTTCCCAGTGTTAACTACTTTCTAAAGATAGCAAAGGACTCAATGAGGCTAATGCCTTTCATATGCAAACAAACAAATTCAGAACCCAAACCCCCCCCCCCTCCTCTACCAGCCTCTCACACTCTGGGCTAATAATCCTCCGTCCATAATCATCCCACATATACTTGTCTACTGGGGACAGTCTCTATGACCTAGAGCACACTGAAATTATTCAAACCAGGCAATTCTAAGCCTGCGTAACTTTGCATCTCCCATTCCTAACTGCAGAAACCACCATAAAGGCTCTTACCCATGTTTTTCTCTGGCTCCCTCTACCTCCTGACCAAACCTGGTGTTTCCCCATGTGGCCCTACATGGTGTGCCATACCTCCTGTTCCTAGGGATCCGTAAGCGTAAAAACTTCTTTCTTGGGCTGGCTGGTTAGCTAGGTTGGTTTGGGCAAGGTGTTATAACACCAAGGTCAAGGGTTCAGATCACCTTGTAGGCCAGCCACCAAAATATAAAAAGGTTTTTTTTTCTTTCTTTATGGTGGTCATTTCTGTGTCTGCGTATCTTACCACACCTGATTAAAACAAACCCCGGGTTATTTTCCTTACAAAATAAAAAACAGACGTCATTACAGAAAAAAAAGGAAAACAAAGAAAAATTTCAAAAAAGAAATGAAAAATTAAGACAAAAAATTTTGCAAGATATATAACAGGAGGTTATGATGCACACACACACCCCAAAAGTGGGTAAAGGGTAGCAGCAGAAGGACAAATGAGTAATAATCACACAAAGAGATGGGCATCATCACTGAAAATCAAAACAATAAAAACCTAAAATAAAAGTAATGTGTATGTTTATCCAATCTGACAGGATTTCAAATGAGAATATCCAATTAGCTTGGGGTGGTGAAACAAGCATTCAGATTGTGAGTCAAAGGGAAATCCAACTGTGATTGATGGGAGTATAAACTGGGACAAACTTTCTATAAGAAAATGTAGCAATTTTTACCAAAGCCATAAAAATGTGGCCCAAAGATTCATATTGTAGGAATTCATCACTAAAAAGCAACAATTTATCGAATTGTTATGACTGTTCATTATACTATAATTATAATAATGGAAAAGTTTGAAGAAATGTAGATGTCCATTGGTTTGGAGGTGTTAAATAAATTACTATTTAGTCCTTATGAAATCTGACAGTCTCTATCTACTGACATGGAAAGATATTAAATATACTCTAAGTTTAAAAAAAGCAAGTTACAGTACAGCCTGAGCCTCTCTTTGTACACATAATCATGCACAGAAAAACTTTCCCAATAGATGTCTCTAAAACCTCTTGGTGAATCGTTCGTAGATAATTTTTATTTTTTTTAGTTTTACATATCCAAATATTTTAAGGGAGTGTATTTTCTTTTGTTATTTATTTATTTATTTTTGGAAGATGACCAGTAAGGGGATCGTAAGCCTTGACTTGGTGTTGTCAGCACCACGCTCTCCCAGTGAGCGAACTGACCATCCCTACATAGGGATCCGAACCTGTGGCCTTGGTGTTGTCAGCACCACACTCTCCTAAGTGAGCCACAGGCCGGCCCTTTCTTTTATAATCAGAAAAAATAAAGCAACTTTATTTCTTTAAAAACATACACACACATTCAGGGCAGTGCGTAGAACCCTGTCGCTTGCGTGGTCCCTCCAGTTTGTGTGGCCCAGAAGGAAGACCCAACGGCAAGGAGTTGTGGAATGTAGCGTGTTGGTGACAGGGCTTGAAGAAGCAGTTCTACAATGTAAGCCAGAATGGAAAGAGAAAGATAACATGCAAAATGGTTGAATAGGAGGCTCTAGGGGTTAGTTCCTCCAACAAAGCAATGATTGAGCTTGAAAGAACAAATGCAACTATTTCAGAACTCTGGAACTTGATTGGACACTTAAACCGAGGACTGCTTCATAAAGGGAGAAGCTGATGTTCTTTGGTAAAAGAGAAGCATACATAAATCAACTACACACACAGACCCATTTCTTAGCCCCACTGGAGTGTCTGGCTGCTGCCAGGACAGAAAGTGGAAACTTTGCCCTCAAAAGTTTGGGGGTCATGTGTTTTGGTTGGTCTGATGGTGTTCTGAGGGACCAGTGCAGACATTTGCCTACTTTTGTTCCACTCAGCTACAGTGGCATCCCCAAGCCCCAGTGGCATTTATCATATGAGTTAAAGAGATAAAATCCCGGGCCGGCCCAGTGGCACACTGCTACAGTGCGCCGCTTGGGAGCGCGGCGGCGCTCCCGCCGAGGGTTTGGATCCCACATACAGACTGGCCGCTCACTGGCTGAGCGAGGTGCAGGCGCAACACCGAGGGTTGCGATCCCATTGCCAGTCCCGGTCCGGTACGGGTGCGACACTGAGGGTTGCGATCCGTTGCCGGTCATGAAAAAAGACAAAAAGGAAAAAAAAAAAAAGAGAGATAAAATCCCTTTTTCTCCCATTTTTGGAGCCAGACATTTAAGGAAATCTTTGTTAGATCACTGGTTGGCCACGGAGGTAATGAAACAAGTTCAATGATCTCACACAACAAGGATGCAAATATTATTTGAAAAAGTCACAAAGGGTGGCTCCAAAACTCAACATGCAAAATCAGAAATCTCTGAGGATTGGGAAAATCTGATTTTAAGAGTTGTCAAATTATAATATTCAGAATGCCTAATTCTCAACAAAATATTGCAAAATACACAGAGAAATAGGAAAGTATGTCTTGATTACAGGGGGTGAAAAGAATTTGACAGAAATCCTCCTTAAGGAAGCCAAGACATTGTAATTTCTAGTGAAAGATGTTACATCAACTGTCTTAAATATGGAAACCATGGACAAAGAACTAAAGGAAACTGGGAAGATGAGGCATGAATAAAATGAGACTCTCAACAAACAGAAATTATAAAAAGGAACCAAACAGAAATTCTGGATCTGAAAAGTACAATAACTGAAATGAAATATTCACTGGAGAGGATCAACAGCAGATTTAACCAGACAAAAGAAAGGATCAATAAACTTGAAGGCAATTAAAATTTTCCAGTCTGAAGACCAGAAAGAAAAAAGGATAAAGAAAAATTAACAGAGTCTGAAGGACCTATGGGATACCATCAAATGTACCAATATACACATCATAGGAATGCCAGAAGGAGAAGAAATAGAGAAAGGGGTAGAAAAGAATATTTCTTAGTGAAGAAATAATGGCCCCAAACTCCCCAAATCTGGTGAAAGACATGAATATATACATTAAAGAAGCTCAACAAACTCCAAGCAGGATAAACTCAAAGAGATCCATACTGGAGTACATTCTTGTAAAATTGTCAAAACCCAAGGACAAAGAGGGAATTTTGAAAGCAGCAAAAGAGAAGTAACTCATTATATACAAAGCATCATCAATAAGCTTAACAGTTGATTTTTCACCAGAAATCACACAGGCCAGAAGGAAGTGGGATAACATATTTTAAGAGCTAGAAGAAAAGAAAAAAAAAAAAAACCTGTCAACAAAGAATTCTATAAATGGCAAATTCAAGAATGAAGAAATTAAGACATTTCCAGATAAACAAAAGCTTAAGGAGTTCATCACTAGCAGACCTGCCCTGCAAGAAATGATAAAGGGAGTCCTTCAGTTTGATATGAAAGGACACTAGACAGTAACTCAAATTCATATGAAGAAATAAAGAACAGTAGTAAAGGCAACTGCATACATAAAAATAAAAGTAACTATTAATGTATTTTTAGCTTGTAACTCGTCTTTTCTCCTACATAATGTTAAAAATAACTACATAAAACATAAGTCTAGGTTGATGGACATGTAATATATAAAGATGTAATTAGTGACAATAACATGAAAGGAGGATGGAGCTACATAGGAGCAAATTTTTATACTATTAAAACTAAGTTGGTATTAATTATAACAATATTATTATAAATTAAGATGTTAATTGCAATCCCCAAGAGAATAACTAAAAAAAATAACTAAGATATGCACAGCAAAAAATGAGAAAGTAATCTAATTGGTACCCTAGGAAATATCTAACACACAAAAAGGCAGTAATAGATGGAATTAAGGAAAAAATATGAGACAAACAGAAAAAAATAGCCAAATGGCAAAAGTAAGTCCTTTCTTATCAGTAATTACTTTAAACATAAATTGATTAATCTATGCTACAGAAAGGCAAAAATTGGCAGGTTGAATTTAAAAAAATATGACCATCTACAGGCAATCTACAAGTCACAAAGACAAAGAAATTGAAAGTATAAGGATGGAAATAGATATTCCATGCAAACAATAACATTTTAACAACATTGAATCCTACAATACATGACAATAGTACATCTCCATTCATTTAGATTTTTTATTTCTTTCTTCAGAGTTTTGTAGTATTTGACACACAAATTCTCCACACATTGTTAGATTTCTACCTTAGTGCTTCAAGTTTGTGCTATTATAAGATACTCTTGTTTAATCGTAAAATATAATTGTTCATTGCCAGTATA
>NW_007739043.1:24528-26261 GCF_000696425.1 Galeopterus variegatus | reverse complement strand
TTTTACTGGCTAGCACTTCCCATATAATGTGGAATAGGAGTAGTAAGAGAAGATGGCCTTGATTTTTCTTATCACAAGTAGAAAGAATTCAATCTCTCATCATTAAGTATGATACTAACTGTAGGTTTTCCATAAAGGCCCTTTACTAGGTTAAAATGGTTCCCTTATATTTCTAATTTGCTAAGAGTTTTATCATTAGAGATGTTTAATTTTTTGTAATACTTTTTCCGGATCTGTTGAGATCATCAAAAGACTTTTCTTATTTATTCTATTAATATAGTGAGACCCAAGTATATATCTGTCTCCTACAAGCCCACTTTAAGTATAAAGACAGTTAACATTAAAAGGATGAAAAAAGATGTACCATTTCAACACTAGTCAAAAGAAAGCTGCACTAACAATATTAATTTCAGACAAAGTAGACTTCTGAAGAAGTAATATCAGGTGTAAAGAGGAACAGTTCATAAGGATAAAAGGGTCAGTTCTCCAAGAGGATGTGACTATCCTAAATGTGTATGCACAAAGAACAGAGTTTCAAGATATATGAGACAATAACTGACAGATATGAAAGGAGAAATAGAAAATCCACAAGTCTAGTTGGAAACTTTAACACTCCTCCTTCAACTGAGAGAACAAATACTGGTAGAATGAATAGGTATAAAATCAGTAAGGGTATAGATGATCCAAACAACACTATCAACCAACATAACTAGTATTTATAGAACACTTCACCATCTAATTAAAAACAGAGTACCTACACATTTGTCTCAAGTGTTTGTCAAATACTTACCAAGATAGACCATATTCTGGGTTACAAAATAAAACTTAACAAATTCCAAAGAATGGAAATTATTTAAAGAATTGAGCTAGGAACCAATAACAGAAAGCTATTAGCAAAATCATCTAAATATTTGGAATTTAAACAAGACATTACTAAATAACCCCTGGGTTAATAAGGAAGCCTTAAGGAAATTTAAAACTATTTTGAATTAAATAAAAATGAAATGCAACACATTAAAATTTGAGATGCGGAGAGAGGCCGAAGAGCTGCCAAGCCCACAGGCCCCAAGCCAACCACACTGGAACAGGCAGGTGCTGCACCGCAGGACCCCCAAACCCAGGCTAGTCCCTGCTGCCCAGAGAGGTTTGAGAGCTGCTGGGCCCACAGGCCCTGAGGCAGCCACACTGAATTGGCAGTCCCTGTAGGATCCAGGCCTGACACCAGGGTGGAAGAAGTGGACCGTGAAACCCCCTGCCACAATGACTAAACACCAAAGGAAAGATACCAGAAATATGAAAAACCAAGAAACTACACCACCACCTAAGGAAAATAATAACTCTCAAGTTCTAGATCCTATAGAACAGGAAGTTCTTGAAATGACTGACAAGGAATTTCGAGTGATAATTCTAAGGAAACAAAATAAGATACAAGAAAAGTCAGTTAGACAACAGAATGAAATGAGAAAAACCATATAGGACCTGAAAGAAGAAATGTACAAAAAAATCCCAGTGCCCTGGAAAAGAATGTAGCAGAGCTGCGGAGCTAAAGGATTCATTCAAGAAAATAAAAAACACAACAGAGAGTTTAACCAGCAGTCTAGAACAAGCAGAAGAGAGAGTTTCTGAACTTGAAGACAGCCTGTTCAAAATAACACAGGCAAACAAGAAAAATAAAAAAGAATTTAAAAAATTGAAGAAAATCTAAGAGAGATAACAGACAACCTTAAGTGCTC
>NW_007739043.1:21851-22767 GCF_000696425.1 Galeopterus variegatus | reverse complement strand
CACCAGTAAAATAAAAATGCTAACAATAAAGAGAAAAAAGGTTTATGTACCATCCCAAGAAGCCAAAACACAGATGACAAACAGTAAATCAGAAAGAGAGGAACAAAAGATACATAAGAAATCCAAACAAAAATCAATAAAATGCCAAGAGTAAAGCAATACCTTTCAATAATAACTCAATGTAAAACGATTAAATTCCCAACTCAAAAGACACAGACTGATTGACTGCATTAAAAAGATGGACCCAACAATATGCTGCCTTCAGAAAACTCACCTTGCCTATAAAGACACACATAGACTAAGAGTGAAAAGATGGAAAAAGACATACCATGCAAATAGAAATGAAAAACGAGCTGGAGTAGTTATTCTTATATCAGATAAGATAGACTTTAAACCAAAAACCATAAAAAAAGATCAAGAAGACCACTATATAATGGTAAAAGGATCTATCCATCAAGAAGACATAACAATCATAAACATATATCCACCCAATTTCAGAGCAGCCAGATTTATAAAGCAAACACTATTAGATCTAAAGAATGAGATAGACACCAATACCATAGTAGCAGGGGACCTGAACACCCCACTCTCAACATTGGGCAGATCATTTAGGTAAAAAATCAACAGTGAAACACAAGATCTAAACAACACTTTAGACCAATTGGATGTAGCAGATATCCATAGAACATTCCATCCAGCAACCTCAGAATATTCATTCTTCTCATCAGCACATGGAACATTCTCCAGGATAGAAATGTTAGGTCACAAATCAAATCTCAACAAATTCAAAACAATTGGAACTATTCCATGTATTTTTTCAGATCACAATGGATTAAAATTAGAAATCAATAACATACAAAACTCTGGAAACTACACAAACACATGGAAATTAAACAACATTCTACTTAATGACATA
>NW_007739043.1:19825-20490 GCF_000696425.1 Galeopterus variegatus | reverse complement strand
TAAAAATAAAAGAGATTGAAGCTGTTACCAGCAGTCTCCCAACAAAGAAAAGCCCAGGACCGGATAGGTTCACTGCAGAGTTCTACCAAACTTTCAAAGAGGAATTGATACCAATTCTCTATAAACTATTCCAAAAGATTGAAACAGAGGCCATTCTCCCAAACTCATTCTATGAGGCAAACCACGCTGATACCAAAACCACACAAAGACACAACAAAAAAAGAAAACTACAGGCCAATATCCTTGATGAATATAGATGCAAAAATTCTCAATAAAATACTCACTAACAGAATACAGCAACACATACACGAAATTATCCACCATGATCAAGTGAGATTCATCCCAGGGATACAAGGTTGGTTCAACATATGCAAATCAACAAATGTGATACACCATATCAATAAAATCAAACACGAGGACCATATGATCATCTCTATAGATGCTGAAAAAGCATTTGACAAAATTCAATACTCATTCATCATAAAGACTCTCTACAAGTTGGGTATAGATGGAAAGTATCTCAACACAATTAAAGCTATATATGATAATCCCACTGCCAATATCATCCTGAATGGGGAAAAGCTACAGGAACTAGACAAGAATGCCCACTTTCACCACTCCTATTCAACATAGTGTTGGAAGTCATAGCCAGAGCAATCAGAGAA
>NW_007739043.1:10781-19755 GCF_000696425.1 Galeopterus variegatus | reverse complement strand
GCATACAGATTGGAAAAGATGAAGTCAAACTGACCCTGTTTGCAGATGATATGATCCTATATATCAGCCTAATGCCTCTACGAAAAAACTCTTGGAATTGATAAATGATTTCAGCAAAGTTGCAGGATACAAAATCAACACACAAAAATGCAAATCAAAACCACACTGAGATACCATCTCACTCCAGTTAAGAGGGCTAATATCCAAAAGACTGATAATGATAAATGCTGGCAAGGTTGTGGAGGAAAAGGAACCCTCATACACTGATGGTGGGACTGCAAAATGGTGAGGACTTTATGGAAAATGGTATGGAGGTTCCTCAAAGAATTACAGATAGATCTTCCATACAACCCAGCTACTACACTGCTGGGTATATACCCAGAGGAATGGAAATCATCATGTCAAAGGGATGCCTGTACTCCCATGTTTATTGCAGCATTATTTACAATAGCCAAGAGTTGGGACCGGCCCGTGGCTCTCTCGGGAGAGTGTGGTGCTGACAATAGCCAAGAGTTGGTACTAGCCCAAATGTCCATCATCAGATGAGTGGATAAGGAAACTGTGGTACATCTACACAATGGAATACTACTTTGCTATAAAAAAAGGATGAAATACTACCAGTTGCAGCAACACGGATGGACTTAGAAAAAATTATATTAAGTTAAACAAGCCAGGCACAGAAACAGAAATACCACACGTTCTCACTCACTTTGGGAAGCTATAAATAAATAAATAAATAAACAAACAAACAAATGGGGGGGAGAAGACAACAATCACAACAATTCCTTGAACTTGTTAAGACAAGTGAACAGATATGATGTTGATGGGGAAGAGAGGGGAGATGGGAGTGGGAAAGAGGAATTGGTAAAGATACATGAAAATCAACTACATTGTATATTGATAAATTAAAATAAATAAATAAAATAAAATAAACTTCCTTGTGCATTAAGCTTCTGGGGAAAAAAGTTTGAGGTGCAGCTGAAGCAGTGCTTACAGGGAAATCTCTAGCATTGAATGCTTATATTAAAAGAGAATATTTAGGGCTGACCTGTTAGCTCATTTGGTTATGGTGTGACGCTGACAACGCCAAGGTCAAAGGTGTGGATCCCTTACCAGCTAGCCTCCAAAACCAAAAAAAGCCAAAAAGATTTAAAATCAGAAACCTAAGATCCCATCTTTTTTTTTTTTTAACAAACACGACTTTATTTATTTATTTATTTATTTATTTATTTAAACGACTTTTTTTATTTATTTATTTATTTATTTATTTATTTTTTAGAATTTATACTGATTACTTTATCACCACCAAATGTGAATACATTTCTGAAAAGCCACCATGTACAACAAATGTGCCATTCATTACAAAATTAAACAACAAAAAAGAGTGTCTGCAGTCACAAGAAGATTTTGTTTCTCTCATTTAGCCCTACCAAACCCTGTTCTTTTTTTTTTTTCCTTTTTGTCTTTTTTCGTGTCCGGCAACAGATCGCAACCCTCAGTGTCGCGCCCGTACCAGACCGGGACTGGCAACGGGATCGCAACCCTCGGCGTTGTGCCCACACCTCGCCCAGCCAGTGAGCGGGAACCGGTCTGTATGTGGGATCCAAACCCTCTGCGGGAGCGCCATGGCGCTCCCAAGCGGCGGACTGTAGCAGTGCGCCACCGGGCCGGCCCCCTACCAAACCCTGTTCTGAAGTCTCTTGCAAAGATGAGGACAAGCAGACTATGTCTTTTCTACTGTCAGATGAAACTCTCAGATTTTCTAAGTGTAGCCACATCTCTATCTTAACCAGACAATGCTCTTGCATTGTATAATCTAAGTCTGTTCAGTGAAAACTGACATGGTTAGCACACTCATCACTAGCCATACCTGGAACAGGCTAAGATCCCGTCTTGATAAACTATATGCACATTGTTGTGCAACAGATCTCTTAAACTTTTCCATCTTGCAAACTGAAACGCTATACCATTGAACAACAAATCCCTTCTCCCCGCTGCCCTCAGCTGTTGGTAACCATTAATTTACTTTCTACTTTTAAGAGTTTGACAACTTTAGATACATCATAAAAGTGGAATTATGCAGAATTGATCTTTTTGTGACTGGTTTATTTCACTTAATGCTCCCAAGGTTTATCCATATTGTAACATATGACAGGATTTTCTTCATTTTTAAAGCTGAATAATATTCCATTGTGTGTGTGTATGTTTGTATATATATAAATATATATATAGTATGTATGTGTATATATAGTGTAAGTATGCATATATAGTGTGTATATGTATATACATATAAGTAAATATAGTGTGTGTGTGTGTGTGTGTGTGTATATATATGCTTATATATAAAAAAACTTTTTTTTCCATTCATCCATTTAGGTTGCTTACGTATATTGGCTATTGTGAATATCCTGCAATCGATATAGGCATGCAAATATCTCTTTGAGATCCTGTTTTCAATTCTTTTCAGCATATACCCAGATGTGGGATTGCTGGATCATATGGTAATCCCATTTTTAATTTTTTGAGGAGCCTCTGTACTGTTTTCCATAGTTACTGCACCATTTTACATTCCCACCTACAGTGCACAATGGTTCCAACTTCTCCACATCCTTGCCAACACTTGTTACATTCTGGTGTTTGTTTGTTTGTTGTTTTGATAGTGGTCATCCTAGCAGGTGTGAAGTGGTGTCTCATTGTGGTTTTGATTTGCATTTCCCCAATGATTAGTGATGTGAGCATCTTTTCACATGCTCGTTCACCGTTTATATAACTTTTTTGAAGAAATGTCTATTCATGTCCTTTGCCCATTTTTAAATTGGGTTATATGTATTTAGTTGTTGAGTTTTAGGAGTTCTTCATGTGTTCTGGATATTAACCTCATTTCAGACATATGGCTTGCAAATATGTTCTGCATTCCATAGGCTACCTTTTCACTCTGTTGATTGTTTCCTTTGTTATCCAGAAGTTTCTTAGTTTGATGTAGTCCTATTTGTCTATTTATGCTTTTTCCCCCTAAGCTTTTGGTGTCTTATCCAAGAAATCATTTCTAAATCCAATGTCATGAAGATTTTCCCCCATGTTTTCTTCTAGGATTTTTATAGTTTCAGGTCTTATATTTAGGCTTTTAATTCATTTTTTGAATTGAAACATAATTGATTATACATATTGTGGGGTACAGAGTTGACTATCAGTATTCTTTAATTCATTTTGAGTTAATTTTTGTATGGTGTAAGGTAAGGGTCCAACTACATTCCTTTGCATGTCGATATCCGGTTTCCTAGAATCATTTATTGAAGAGATTGTCATATCCCCATTGTGTAATCTTGGCACCCTTGTCAAAGATCATTTGGACAATTTGAGTGGGTTTATTTCTGGGCTGTTTGTTCTGTTCCACTGCTCTACATGTCTGTCTTTATGCCAGTACCATATTGCTTTGATTACTGTAGCTTTTTAATATGTTTTGAAATCAGGTATTGAGAGGGCTTCAGATTTTTTTGTTTTTATCAAGATTTTTTGGCTATTCAGGGTTCCTTGAGATTCCATATGGATCTTAGGATTTTTTTTTCTATTTCTGAAAAAAAGTCTTTGGGATTTTGATAGGGATTGCATTGGATCTGTAGATTGCTTTGGGTAGTATGGACATTTTTATAATATTAGGTCTTCCAACCCATGAACATGGGATGCCTCTCATTTATTTGTGTCTTTTAAAATTTATTTCTGCAACGTTTTGTAGTTTTCAGTGTACATGTCTTTTGTTTCCTTGGTTAATGTTATTCCTAAGCATTTTATTATTTTTGAAGCTATTATAAATAGCATGGTTTTCTTAGTTTCCTTTTCAGATTGTTTACTGCTTTAGTGTATAGAGATGCAATTTGTTTTGAGGATCACGTTGTATCCTGCAACTTTTGAACTTATTTGTTCTAAAAATTTTCTTTCTTTTTGTTCTAAAAGTTTTTTTCTTTTCTTTAGGATTTTCTATATGTAAGATCATGTCATCTGTGAATGGAGATAATTTTATTTCTTCCTCTCCAATTTCAGTGCTTTCTTTTTTTTTTTTTTTAAATTTGCCTTACTCTCTGGCTAGAACTTCCGTTGCAATGTTGAGTAGAAATGGTGAGAGTGTGCATCCTGCCTTATTCCTGATCTGAGGAAAGCTTTCAGTTTTTTACCATGAAGTATTATGTTAGCTGTGGGGTTTTCATATATGACCTTTATTATGTTGAGGTAGTTTTCTTCCATTTCTAATTTAAGTGTTTTTATCATGAAAGGATGTTAAATTTTGTCAAATGCTTTTTTGCCTCAATTGGGATAATCATGAGATTTTTGTCCTTTATTCTGTTAATGTGGTATATTACATCAATTGATTTTTGTATGCTGAACCATGCTTGCATTCCAGGAATAAATTCTGCTTGATCATGGTGGATAATTCTATTAATGTGCTCTTGAATGTGGTTTTCTTGTATTTTGTTGAGGACTTTTGCATCAATATTCATCAGGATTATTGGTCTATATTTTTTTCTTGTAATATTTTTGCCTGGCTTTGGTATCAGGATAATACTGACATAATAAAATGAGTTTGGAAGCATTCCCTTACCTTCAGTTTTTTGGAAGAGTTTGAGAAGGATTGGTGTTAATTCTTCTTTAAGTGTTTGGTAGAATTCAGCAGTGAAGAAAACATAATAAAATGAGTTTGGAAGCATTCCCTTACCTTCAGTTTTTTGGAAGAGTTTGAGAAGGTTTGGTGTTAATTCTTCTTTAAGTGTTTGGTAGAATTCAGCAGTGAAGATATCTCTTTAAGTGTTTGGTAGAATTCAGCAGTGAAGATATCTGCTCCTAGGCTTTTCTTTGTTGGGAGTTTTTGATTTTTTGCTTTAATCTCCCTACTAGTTATATATCTGTTCAGATTTTCTATTTCTTCTTGATTCAGTCTTGGTAGTTTGTGTGTTTCTAAGAATTTATCTATTTCCTCTAGGTTTTCCAATTTGTTGGCATTTCATTACTCATAGTACTCTCTTACAATTTCTTTTTATTTCTGTGGCATTAGTTGTAACATCTCCTCTTTCATTTATGATTTTTGCTATTTGTGTCTTCTTTCTTTGTCTTTGCTAACCTAGCTAAAGGTTTATCAATTTTGTTGATCACTTCAAGAAACCAAGATAGTAGTGATGTTGATTTTTTTCTATTGTTCTCTCTATCGTGTTTATTTCTGCTCTAATCTTTGTTATTTACTTCCTTCTGTTAACTTTGGGTTTAGTTTTTTCTTTTTCTAGCTTCTTGTGCTGCAATGGTAGCTTGCTCATTTGAGATCCTTTTTTTTTTTCAGTGTGGGCATTTATCCCTAAAACTTCCTTCTTAGAACTTTTTTAACTTTTATTGCATGCCATAATTTTGGTATGTTGTATTTTTTGTTTAAATTTGTGTAAAGATTTTCAAAATTTTCTGCTTTGATTTCTTCTTTGGCCCATTGGTTGCTCAGGAGCATATTGATTTCCACGTGTTGATGAATTTTCTAGTTTTCCTTTTGCTATTCATTTCTACTTTTATTTCATTGTGGTCAGAAAAGATGCTTGGTATAATTTCAATCATCTTAAATTTGTTAACACTTGTTTTTCAGCCTAACAGATGATCTATTCTGGAGAATATTTCATGTGCACTTGAGAAGAATGTGTATTCTGACATTGGTGAGTGGAATGTTCTGTATATGTCTGTCGGGTCCAATTGGTTGATAGTGTTCAAGTCCTCTGTTTCCTTATTGATCTTCTATCTGATTGCTCTATTTATTACTGAAAGTAGAGTATTGAAAAATCCTACTACTATTGTGTTCCTGTCTATTTCTCCCTTCAATTCTGTCAGTATTTGCTTCACATATTTGGATGCTGTGCTATTAGGTGCATATACATTTATAATTGCCATATCTTCCTAGTGAATTGACCTGTTTATCATTATATAATATCCTTCTTTGTCTCTTGTGACAATGTTTGACTCAAAGTCTATTTTGCCTGACATAAATATGGCCATCCCTGCTCTCTTTAGGTTACCATTTGCATGGAATATCTTTTCCATCTTTTCAGTTTCAGCCTATGTATGTCCTCATATCTGAAGTGAGTCTCTTGTAGACAACATATAGTTGGATCTTATTTTTTTAATCTACTCAGTCACACTGTCTTTTAATTATGAAGGTTAATCCATTTATATTTAAAGTAATTACTGATAAGGAAAGACTTTCTTTCTTTTTTTTTTTCCTTTTTTGTCTTTTTTCGTGACCGGCATCGGATTGCAACCCTCAGTGTCACGCTCGTACTGGACCGGGACCGGCAACGGGATCGCAACCCTCGGTGTTGCTCCCGCACCTCGCTCAGCCAGTGAGCGGGAACCGGTCTGTATGTGGGATCCGAACCCTCGGCAGGAGCACCGCCGCGCTCCCAAGCAGCGCACTGTAGCAGTGCGCCACCGGGCCGGCCCAGGAAAGACTTTCTATTATCATTTTAAAATCAGTTTTTGTATGTCTTGTAGTTACTTTGTCTCTCTTTTTCTCTCTTACATCTTTCCTTTGTGTTTTGTTGTTTTGGAGTGACATGCTTCTATTCCCTTTGCATTTTCTGTTTTGTATTTTCTATAGGCATTTTCTTTGTGGTTATCATGGGGATTACATAAAACATCTTATAGTTACAACAATCTATTTTAAACTGATAATAACTTAAATTTAATTGTATTCACTCTTCTCCTTTACATCTGACCCCCTTTGTGTTATCAATGACACCAGTTGCATTTTTATATTGTGTGTCCATTAACATAATTTTATAGCTATAGTTATTTTTCTACTTTTATCTTTAAAATTCTATACCAGAATTAGAGGTGATTCACACACCATTGTTATAGTATTACAGGAATCTGTATTTATCTATCTATTTACTTTAACATAAAAGCTTTATATTTTTGTATGCTTTGATGTTGCTTTCTAGCTTCCTTTTTTTTCATCTTGGGTGGATAAAGTATTCTTGGTTGTCTATTTTCTCTTTCAACACTTTGAATATATCATTCCAATCCCTTCTGGCCTATAGGTTTCTGCTGACAAATTTGCTGATAATCATACGAGAGTTCCCTTGTATGTGATGAATCATTTTCTCTTGTTGCTTTCAAGATTCTCTTTGTCTTTGAATTTTGATAGTTTGATTATAATGTGTCTCAATATGGGCCTCATTTGATTCATCCTAGTTGAAGTACATTGAGCTTCTTGAATTTAGATATTTATTTCCTTCCTCAGATTTGTGAAGTTTTCAGCCATTATTCCTTCATATAAGTTCTTGCCTCCTTTTTCTATCTCTTCTCCTTATTGTACTCTTAACAGTTCTTATATTGGTCCTCTTGATGGTGTCTCATAAGTACTTTAGGCTTTCTTTACTTTCCTTCATTCTTTTTTCTTTTTGCTCCTCTGACTCAATAATTCCATGACTTGTATTTGACTTCACAGATTCTTTCTTCTGCTTGATCAAATCTGCTGCTGAATCCCCCTAGTCAATTTTCCTATTCAGTTACTGTATTCTTCTTCCTCAGAATTTCTGTTTGGTTCTTTTTTTATAATTTCTATCTTTTTGTTGATTTTCCCATTTTGTCCATGCATAGAGCTCCTGATTTTGTTAAGTTATCTATCTGTATTCTCTTATAGCACATGGAACTTCTTTAAGATGGTTATTTTCATTTTTGGGGTCAGGTATTTCATAGATCTCTGTATTTTTAGGGTCAATTTATGTAGATTTATTTTATTCCCTTGATTGGTCCATGTTTCCCTGTTTCTTCTTATGCCTTGTTATTTTTTTGCAGGGATTTGGGCATTTGAAAAAACAGACATCTCTACCAGTCTTTAAGAACTGGCTTCATACAACGAAAGACCTTCACCAATCTGCCTGGATTGAGATTCTGGGAGCTTCTCTAATCTTTTCTGGGGATGCATCTATTCTTGTCTTGTGTGAATAAATTCACAATTAGAAAAGTTTGCTGGTTTCTTTTTCTTGAGCTCATAATCTCTTACTCCCTCTGGTGTCTGTTTATAGTACTGTAGGTTCTCTTGTACTGCAACAAGCCACTGAACTCTCCTTTGTTCTCAGCTGCCCCCCGTCATTCAAAGTATGACAGTTCCCCATCAATGCTCTAAGTCAAACAAGACAGAAACCAGTATCTCACTAGCCCTCTGAAAAGCCAGAATGGTGGATATATGTTTCACTCTTATCTTTCCCTCCCAAGGAAGAAGCTGCAAGGTGGGTGTTTTCTCCCAATTGTGTTGGGCTAGGGGAAGGACTATTTGCTGGTGAAATGCCATCATTTTCTCACCTATTTCAATGCAGCTGTGTCTTGGTTTTTTGCTTCCTTGGTGGCACTGTGACTTTTTAGATGGTTTCTGAAGTTCTTCCAAAGGCTTTTTGAACCATAGATTGTTGTTAAATCAGTGTCTCTGTGGGGGGGATGAGGTCTGTGGCTTCCTATTCTGTCACATTGCTCAATTGTGTATTTTTTCTTCTCTGGTTGCAATTAAGGTTTTATCTTTGTTTTTGCTTTTTATGGTTTGAATATGATATTCCTAAGTATGGACTTGTGGGTATTTTTCCTGCTTTGTTTTCTCTGCATTTCTTGGATCTGTAATTTGATGTGTCAGTAATTTTGGAAAAGTCTCAGTCATTATCTCTGAAACTTTCTTCTGTGTCATTCTTTTCTTCCCCATCTAGCATTCCAATTATATAAGTTAGACCATCAATATTTTCTCACAGCTTTTGGAAACTTTGGTCTGGATATCTTTCCCACTCTTTTTTCTTCTTTGTGTTTCAATTTGAGCCATTTCTACTTCCCTATCTTTAAGGTCACTAGTTCTTTCCTCAGCTCTGTCAAGTCTATTAATGAGGGCTGGCCCGGTGGCGCACTGCTACAGTGTGCCGCTTGGGAGTGTGGCGGCGTTCCCGCCGAGGGTTCGGATCCCACATAC
>NW_007739043.1:6910-9875 GCF_000696425.1 Galeopterus variegatus | reverse complement strand
CATTTATGTTGCTTATAAAAAAATGCCTGAAACTGGGTGATTTATAAAGAAAAACGGCATTTATTTCTTACAGTTTCTGAAGCTGGGAAGTCCAAAGTCCAGGGAACACAGCTGGTGAGAGTCTTGTTTGGTGGTGGTTTTACAGCAATGCAGGAGTCTCACATGGCAGAAATGGCAAACAGAGAAAGAGCGACTCTCACGTGCTTTTCTTTTAAAGCCCTCAGAACCACACCCCTGACCACCATTATTAATCCATTCACTACTGCACGGTCCTACAGTCCAATCACCTCTTCAAGGCTCCACCCTTCAGGGACTTCCCACCCTCTTAACACTTTCACAGTGGGGATCAAGCTTCCAACACATTAAACTTTTGGGGGGACACAATTCAATCCATAATAGATATAGATATATTTCAATATGTATATATTTTACATATATTCAGATGTATATGAGGGTACTTCAAAAAGTTCATGGAAAGATTCTTTTAATTCTCTTTTGCCACAAACTTTTGGAAGTACCCCCTTATATATATGTATGTGTGTGTGTGTATGACTTTTACCCAGAATGTGTAAAGAACTTACACAAATAATAAAAAATAAACAACAATAAAAATGGGCAAAAGACTTTGGTAGCAGGGCAACTTGGTTGTGATTTGGATCCCTGTAGGACACAAATCTATGTCAGCATTGAGTATACAGAGTGCCTGCTCAGAGTGAATTATTGCTGGTAAAAGTTTATAAACAATGTGAAATAGTAACAATGTCCATGCACCTGCTAAAGTATACAACTCAAATAGACATTTTGGGGTGTTCTCACCTGTGATGCCCAGAAAAGACAAATAAGTTTGTCAGGAAAACGCTAACGGAAGTTAACTATAAGTAAATCTACCCAAAAGGCAGCTTACATTCATATACTATCATGAGGCTCGGTGACGTTTCATTTATGGCTGGGGAAATGAGAAGCACCAGCTCTAACTAACGGGGGCCTCCAGCATTGCCACGCTCCTGACTCTTCAGACATGCTTGTGCCCTTTGCTGTCAACTAAACGGCATTCATGGAGATATTTGGAACTGAAAGTATATCCTGGGATCCTTGAAGTAGCAAATTGAATTCCAAACTGATCTCACAGTCCATTTGGTTAGTGGATGGGATCAGATATTGGCCAGAGGAGCAAAGCATGCAATCTTTGGTGCCTGCAGGACAGAGACTTGTTGCCGTATTAGTACAGTATAAAAACTATATCATGAAATGGCAATAATTTTGATTACACATACAAGAAAGAGAAATGTTGACTTGGTTACTGTTCATTGCCTTAGACATTTTCTGGAGCAAAAAAATCCAATGAAAAAAATCAGTAAGATTTGGAAAGAGGCCAAATATGTGCCAAGAGAAATACGTATTCATCACTGAAGCAGACCTGTCCCAAAATCCCACCCTTTATTTGTTTCCCTTTTCTCAGGGTTCACTGCCTGATGCCCAGTGTCCTGAAGCCATCACTTCATACATCTTGTTCATTTTTCAGCAGGAGGATGAATTTAGTCTCTGTTACTCTATTCTGGCCAGAAGAAAACATCAAGATAGTTGATATTTGACAAAGACCTACAGGCAATTCACTGAGGAAAGGAAAGTCTTTGCAACAAATGGTGCTGGAGCAGCTGGATTTCCACATGGAGAAAAGGGAACCTCAATCTCTACCTTACATCATACACAAACATTAACTCAAAATGGATCACAGACCTAAATGTAAGAGGCAAAACTATAAAGTTTCCAGAAACAAACATAGGAGAAAAGGCTTTATGAACTAGGCGAGTGTAAAGATTTCCTAAATAGGACACATATGCATCAACTATAAAAGAAAAAACGTGATAAATTGGACTTTATCAAAAATAAAAGTTTCTTCTCACCAAAGACAATAAGAAAATGAAAAAGCAAGCCACAGACTAGGAGAATATAGTCTCTCTCAGATAGATAGATAGATAGATAGATAGATAGATAGATAGATGATAGACAGACAGACAGACAGACAGATAGATAGATAGTTAGATAGATGATAGATAGACAGACAGATAGATAGATGATAGACAGACAGACAGACAGATAGATAGATAGATAGATAGATAGATGATAGACAGACAGACAGATAGATAGATGATAGACAGACAGACAGACAGATAGATAGATGATAGACAGACAGACAGATAGATAGATAGATGATAGACAGACAGATAGATAGATAGATGATAGACAGACAGACAGACAGATAGATAGGTGATAGACAGATAGATAGATAGATAGATAGATAGATAGATAGATAGATAGATAGATAGATATTGTATTAGTCCATTTCTGTTGCTTATAACAAAATATCTGAAGCTGGATGATTTAGAAAGAGAACAAAATTGATCATTTACAGTTTCGGAAGCTGGGAAGTCCAAAGTCCAGGGAACACAGCTGGTGAGAGTCTTGTTTGGTGGTGGTTTTACAGCAATGCAGGAGTCTCACACGGCAGAAATGGCAAACAGAGAAAGAGCGACTCTCACGTGCTTTTCTTTTAAAGCCCTCAGAACCACACCCCTGACCACCATTATTAATCCATTCACTACTGCACGGTCCTACAGTCCAATCACCTCTTCAAGGCTCCACCCTTCAGGGACTTCCCACCCTCTTAACACTTTCACAGTGGGGATCAAGCTTCCAACACATTAAACTTTTGGGGGGACACAATTCAATCCATAATAGATATAGATATATTTCAATATGTATATATTTTACATATATTCAGATGTATATGAGGGTACTTCAAAAAGTTCATGGAAAGGCCGGCCCGGTGGCGCACTGGATAAGTGCGCCGCTTGGGAAGCACGGCGGCGCTCCCGCCCGAGGGTTTGGATCCCACATACAGACCGGTTCCCGCTCACTGGCTGAGCGAGGTACGGGAGCAACACCGAGGGTTGCGATCCCGTTG
>NW_007739043.1:3149-6327 GCF_000696425.1 Galeopterus variegatus | reverse complement strand
ACAAAATTGATCATTTACAGTTTCGGAAGCTGGGAAGTCCAAAGTCCAGGGAACACAGCTGGTGAGAGTCTTGTTTGGTGGTGGTTTTACAGCAATGCAGGAGTCTCACATGGCAGAAATGGCAAACAGAGAAAGAGCGACTCTCACGTGCTTTTCTTTTAAAGCCCTCAGAACCACACCCCTGACCACCATTATTAATCCATTCACTACTGCACGGTCCTACAGTCCAATCACCTCTTCAAGGCTCCACCCTTCAGGGACTTCCCACCCTCTTAACACTTTCACAGTGGGGATCAAGCTTCCAACACATTAAACTTTTGGGGGGACACAATTCAATCCATAATAGATATAGATATATTTCGATATGTATATATTTTACATATATTCAGATGTATATGAGGGTACTTCAAAAAGTTCATGGAAAGATTCTTTTAATTCTCTTTTGCCACAAACTTTTGGAAGTACCCCCTTATATATATGTATGTGTGTGTGTGTATGACTTTTACCCAGAATGTGTAAAGAACTTACACAAATAATAAAAAATAAACAACAATAAAAATGGGCAAAAGACTTTGGTAGCAGGGCAACTTGGTTGTGATTTGGATCCCTGTAGGACACAAATCTATGTCAGCATTGAGTATACAGAGTGCCTGCTCAGAGTGAATTATTGCTGGTAAAAGTTTATAAACAATGTGAAATAGTAACAATGTCCATGCACCTGCTAAAGTATACAACTCAAATAGACATTTTGGGGTGTTCTCACCTGTGATGCCCAGAAAAGACAAATAAGTTTGTCAGGAAAAAGCTAACGGAAGTTAACTATAAGTAAATCTACCCAAAAGGCAGCTTACATTCATATACTATCATGAGGCTCGGTGACGTTTCATTTATGGCTGGGGAAATGAGAAGCACCAGCTCTAACTAACGGGGGCCTCCAGCATTGCCACGCTCCTGACTCTTCAGACATGCTTGTGCCCTTTGCTGTCAACTAAACGGCATTCATGGAGATATTTGGAACTGAAAGTATATCCTGGGATCCTTGAAGTAGCAAATTGAATTCCAAACTGATCTCACAGTCCATTTGGTTAGTGGATGGGATCAGATATTGGCCAGAGGAGCAAAGCATGCAATCTTTGGTGCCTGCAGGACAGAGACTTGTTGCCGTATTAGTACAGTATAAAAACTATATCATGAAATGGCAATAATTTTGATTACACATACAAGAAAGAGAAATGTTGACTTGGTTACTGTTCATTGCCTTAGACATTTTCTGGAGCAAAAAAATCCAATGAAAAAAATCAGTAAGATTTGGAAAGAGGCCAAATATGTGCCAAGAGAAATACGTATTCATCACTGAAGCAGACCTGTCCCAAAATCCCACCACAGATAGGCTGACGTGGATGATACCATTTGGGACTGTAAAAGGAAAAGGCAGGCCCAGAGCCTGATGTCTCCAAGTTTCAACTCAAATGAAAGGGATGGCAAGACATACTATGTAGCTTTTCCATAGCTTAACATTTTTTCTAGGTTAAAACAGAAATCACAGCATGGTCAAATATATGGATTTTGTAAAAGGGAAATTTGGATGGTTAAGTGGCCAGGAATCCATGAATATGACTTTTTTTCCTGCATTTGTTTATCAGTCAATATATGGTTTTATTTCTGCATAATGGCTTTTTTTTACATTTGATACTAGAAAAAAGCAATTTATTACTATACGGCCAGAAACCTCCACTTTTTTACCAGAGGTGGGAAAGGGGAGGAGGAGAGAGGCAAGGGAGAAATTGATTAATGGACATAAAGAATGATTATGTTTTGTAATGACGAATATGCTAGCTATCCTGATTTGTTCATCACATATCGTACACATGTATTGATATTCAACTCTGTACCCCACAAATATGCATAACCAATTACATTTCAATTGTAAACGCAAGAAAAAAATTTTAAAAACAAATGAAAGGATGGTACTACAAAGCAGTTCTGGTCACACATGCTGCAGCTGGGGTCTACACCTTGCCCCCATCACTACCATCTTGTAACATGCAAGCCCAGAGGACTCGACATGAGTACAGAGGAGGAAAGAGGGCAAGGTAGGCCTACAGACGCCAGAGTGCGGCACTATATTTGAAACTGCTGGGCTCCCTCTAACGTCCAACCCACTCAGAGATGACCCCCACCACAGAGCATGCAAGAGAGAAAGAGCGGGTGACCTGCTGGTTGCACACAGTGCTGGATGAGAATGCAAAATGGCGCTAGTCACAGAGCAGCTGTGAAATATCAACGGCTGCTCAATGTGACCCTGACGTCACAGGTGGGAACTTGGAAAGGTGCTTGAGCTTATGTGTTGGGAGTAACCTGAACAGCCCACCAAGAACTCTGACAAAGTCAGCTGGAGGCTGCACAAGCTCATTGCTAATGTTACAGGGGACACTCAGCTCCTGGCTGAGGCTCCCCAAAATCGATATTGAACTCACAGGTCTGGCTGCCTACCCCCAGACAAAAAATCCCCCAAACAAGCCAAAAGCCAAATGTTGGTGAAAATGGAAGTCAGCTTTATTCAGAAATACCAGTGACCTGAGGAGAGATGTTAGCCTAACCCATCTCTCTGGTAAACCTGAAGGAGAATGGCCAGGTGTATCACGGGAGCCCCAGATCTGCAAAGGCGTTCGCATAGTGTTCCCCTATTCCAAAGAACTCACCCGGGCCAACAGGTAGAGACACCAGTTTATTAGACTTATGGGAGGTGCTGATGGTGGCCAGTCAGCTAGAAATCCGTACTGCCGCAGGGTACGTACAACAGTTATATAGTGAACAGATCAAAGGAGAGGTGTAAATCATCTGTATGCTTAAGTGTATGCTTAAGTAGATAAGTTAACTTACTTGCTACCCTCCTGGCACCAGAGTAGTTTAACATTAGTCTGCTAACTCATTTACATGCTAATTAACTTACTCAGGGCTCCTGCTTCCTACAGTTCTCTGTTTGTCTTAGAGGAGACATGCCTTTCCTTGGGTAAACTACCTTGGCCAGGGGTGGTTTCCCAGAGTGGAGGAGGAACTCTGGTATGCAGAGGGAGGGGGAAATAGGTCTATGTCCAGCACGTACCTTACACCAGACTAAAGCCATCTCAAAGACTCAGGTTTACTGAGGGGTTTTTAAAGAGGGGGTTGAGGGAAT
>NW_007739043.1:1351-2577 GCF_000696425.1 Galeopterus variegatus | reverse complement strand
TTGTATCTAGCTCGTAGGGAGGTGGTCACCAGGAGGCAGTTGTATAAGGCAGAAATCTGGAACTGGAAGGAGGTAGAGAACTGGAAACTGTATCAAGGGTGACTGAGCCCTGCTTCTGGGATAAGAAAGTCCAATTTATATTCAAAATGGATGCTGAGATGGATACAAAGAATAAATACGTTTTGCAATGAGGAATCTGCCAACTATCCTGATTAGATCATCACATATCGTATACAAATACTGATAGTGAACTCTGTACCCCACAAATACGTATAACCAATTATGTTTCAATTAAAAAAAAGATGCTAAGATGACATAAAACTGTAAGAATTCGCTACGCCCTGCACATGCACAAAAAAAGAGGTCATGTAAGCACAGACCCAGATGGTGGCCGCCTACAAGCCAAGAGAAGAGGCCTCTGAATAAAGCCTACCTTGCCAGCACCTTGACCTTGGACTTTCCAGCCCCAGAACTGTGAGAAATAAATTTCTGCTGTTTAAGCCACCCAGGCTATGGTAGCTCAAGCAGACCAGTACATCTAACCTACAATCAGCATGGGTATTTGCCGGAGAAATGAAATCTACGCCCAGCAAAAGACTTGTACACTAATGTTCATAGCAGCTGTGTTCATAATAACTTAGAAACAATTCAAATATCTGTCAAGTGAATAAATTGTTGTATATTTGTGCAATGAAATACTATATATCAATGAAAAGAAAGAACGACCGATACACGGAACATTATACTATTGATTCCATTTATCTGACGTTTTAGAACTGGCAAGCTAATTTATGGTGAAAGAAATCAGAACAGTGGCTGCTTCTGGGTGAGTGGTTTTCACTGGGAATTAAAGTTCAGGAACTTTCTGAGATATGGGAATGTTCCGTGTCTTGTTTGGGGTCAAACAAATTTATCAACATTTATAGAAATGTACACTTAAAGTCTTCATTTACTATGTATTTTTAAAAGTATTGGGAGAAAATAAAACAATGAGCACCACTAATGTGTGGCTATGACTATTTGAAGTTGCTGTTCTTGCCAATTAGTGAGCTCTCCTGAGGATGAATGTTGAGCAGGGCTGATCAGCGTGGACGTCAGGGGCAAGCCCATTGCAGTTGGCTCTGGTTGGTTGTATCCATTTTGAAATATTTTTCGGCCGGCCCGGTGGCGCACTGGATAGTGCGCCGCTTGGGAAGCGCGGCGGCGCTCCCGCCCGAGGGTTCGGA
>NW_007739043.1:0-373 GCF_000696425.1 Galeopterus variegatus | reverse complement strand
CCGAGGGTTCGGATCCCACATACAGACCGGTTCCCGCTCACTGGCTGAGCGAGGTGCGGGAGCAACGCTGAGGGTTGCGATCCCGTTGCCGGTCCCCGGTCCGGTACGGGGGCAACACTGAGGGTTGCGATCCGTTGCCGGACACGGAAAAAGACAAAAAAAAAAAAAGAAATATTTTTCACATCACCTCTTGCTGAGAGTAGTGTGTGTGTGTGCATGTGTGTTCATGTGTGTTCACGTGTGTGCGCATGTTCCATCTTAAGCATTCTCTGTCTCTCTCTCTCTCTCTCTCTCTCTATATATATACATTTTTTTTTTTTTTTTGCCAGAGCCCTCTTTTCTTTGCTCTTACCATACACTCTGTCTCAAAAGC
>NW_007739042.1:40072-40477 GCF_000696425.1 Galeopterus variegatus | reverse complement strand
ATTAGATTTGCCTTCATACGCTATGCTTTCAATTTTAATGACACAGTCTATACTTTTTTTTCTCATTGAGGCTTCAAATCACAAGCAAAGACATTTTGTAAGAATTGTCTTGTCATAGTTCATAGATTTTAAAGACAGTATAAGTCCTATAAGTCAAAATTTGGAAAGAGGCAATGTTTTCTTTGGTGTCTTTCCACTTTCTTTTTGGGGGGCTTTTTGCTAATTTTTATCTATTTTTAACACTTATTAAACAGCATGAAATTTGGAAGGTCACTTTGCCTCCCTGAGATTTAGATTCCACATTAATAAAATTGGTATAATACTGCCTGCTTTTCCCTCCTCCTAGGCTTGTTCAAAGAATTAAAAACCAAAATGAAAAATTCTCTTAAAAGAATGGTATTAATT
>NW_007739042.1:38985-39219 GCF_000696425.1 Galeopterus variegatus | reverse complement strand
TCTTCAGTAGAGATCAAAAGTATGGAGTCAAATGACTATGAGTAATAATCGAAGTTATGGACATGGAAGGATGCCTTCAAGTAGAGTGTGTAGAGTGAAAACGGTAATTTCAACTAGAGAGAGCAGAGAAGGAATAGCTAAAAGACACCGAATATGAATGACCAAAGAAATGTCAGTAAACTCAGGGCATGAAAGAAATTTGCATTTCAGAAACAGAGAAAGCAGTGTCAAAAA
>NW_007739042.1:36536-36747 GCF_000696425.1 Galeopterus variegatus | reverse complement strand
AATAACAGTAATCTGCTTTAAAAATGGGCAAAAGAGCTGAATTGACATTTTTCCAAAGACATACAAAAGGCCAACAGTTATATAAAATAATTCTCAACATCACCAATCATCAGAGAAATGCAAATTAAAACTACAATGAGGTATCATCTCACCCCAGTTAGTTAGAATGACTATTATCAAAAAGGCAGAAAATAACAAATGTTGGTGAGGA
>NW_007739042.1:33911-34492 GCF_000696425.1 Galeopterus variegatus | reverse complement strand
CGGTTGATATCGGAACAGGATATTGCCATTGGAATCCAGCAGAGCAGAGTCACACTGACAACTTTGGTGAGATATTGGTCGAAATAATGGATCTTTGTGTCAGACTGGATAGGGAAGGAAGTGATGAGGAGCAGGGAAAAGAGAGTTGGGAAAGTTAGAACTTTTTAAGGCTTAGCCACCTCAAACATTGAAAACACAACAGTTGAGTGAGAGTAAGACAATGAATAGTAAAAGATGGATACAAACAAAGATGTGATCACAGAAGTAAGTTTTGGTAATTAAGAGTTTGAATAAGGACAAACCAAAAGGATGACAATGTCTATATGGATATTGGTCGTGTGATGAAGGGGTGACAAGGAATAACAGATATTCAGGAATTAATGGGTTTCGAAATTATATGTAAAATTTCTATATAAATTTAGCTTATTACAGGTACGTGATAAGGATTCATTTCAAATTAGAGGCCCCATTCTGTCATCACAAAGAATATTTGGAAAAATATATAATAATCTCAAAGGTTCTCATGTAGTAAAATGTACCACATTTCTTAACCTGAAGCTCCTTCCTTCCTTCCAGAAAGG
>NW_007739042.1:31481-31993 GCF_000696425.1 Galeopterus variegatus | reverse complement strand
TTAAGGTTTAGTTTATTTTGTGTGGGGGAGGGAAAGAGGGGTTGCACTAAGATATTTTTCTCTCTTATGTTTTATCAAAAGGAAGAATGTGTGGTTTGTTCACTCAGATTTGTAGTTCTATTGTATTGGCTTTGTACCAAAATCATGTACTTAGAGATTTCTTTTGGAAGGCATATGCCAAGACAGTGAACCAATACCACATTTTCTCCCAGAGCATCTCTGACACAAATCCACTCAAATCAGTGAGTATTCTGCACTTGACTGGCTCATCAGGACAGAATAACACGATGGTGTGCAAATGCATGATGGAACTCTTGATGGCCACTGCATAAAAAACCGTGAAGAAGCAGTGTTCTCATCTTAACAGTTTTTTCAGAAGCTAGTTTTTCTTTCTCTTCTCGCTCCTATAGACTTCACCTGCTAATTGAGGCAATAGGCTGGTTTGCACATGGCCTTTCTAGACTGAAAATGATGAGAGGAGCCTGGGGATGTTGAGAAACCATTTTGCAATT
>NW_007739042.1:28247-29486 GCF_000696425.1 Galeopterus variegatus | reverse complement strand
AAAAAAAAAAAGGAAATGCTAGCAAGGATGCAGAGAAAGAGGAACTTTTGGTGGGAATGTAAATTAATAAATATAGCCATTATAGGAAACTGTATAGAGGTTTCTCAAAAAACTAAAAATAGAACTATCATATGATCCAGAAATCTCACTGCTGAGAATTTATTCAGAGGAAAGGAAATAAGCATACCAAAGAGATATCTGCACCCCCATGTTTATTGCAGCACTATTCACAATAACCAAGATATGGAATCAACCTAGCTGTCTGTTGACAGATGAATGGATAAAGGAAATGTGGTATATATACACAATGGAATACTACTCAGCCATGAAATCCCATTTGTGGCAATATGGATGAACCTGGAAGATATTCAGTTAAGTGAAATAAGTTAGGCACAGAAAGATAAATACTGCATTTTCTCACTCATGTATGGGAATTAATAATAATAATAATNAACAAAAAGCAATAATAGAGGAATGGGATTATTGCAAACTAAAAAGCTCCGGCATAGCAAAAGAAACAATCAACGGGGTGAATAGGCAACCAGCAGAATGGGAGAAAATATTTTTAAACTATTCTTCCGACAAGGGATTAATATCCAGAATATAAAGGAACTTAAACAACTCAACAGCAGAAATAACAAATATTCTGATTTAAGAATGAGCCAATGACCTGAATAGATATTTCTTAAAAGAAGTTGTACAAATAGCCAACAGGTACATGAAAAATGCTCAACATCGCTAAGCGTCAGGAAAATGTAAATCAAAACCACAATGAGATATCATCTCACCTTGGTCAGAATGGCTATTATCTAAAAGACAAAAAAAAAAANTATATGACAAAATTTTAAAGATTTTTACCACACTACAACCTCTACAATTTGCAACATTTTAAGTCAAAACAATTGGTTGGCATGCCAAAAATTTATTATTTATCATTTATCTGTGAATTTAACCATCTTTGTGAATGAGAGACCAAAAACATTACAGTAGGTTCTTGCTCATGGAACTTATAGAAATTGTAAAACATAATATTATTTTGGGGTATACTAAAAAATAAATTATCAAGGATACACCAAAATATGTTATGCATTTTACACATGTTTCAGGGACAGTTTAAGAGAATTTGATTAACTGGTCACTGTACAAAAATTCTTACTGAATGATATCAGAATAAAAAGAAAAAGAAATGACAATTTTTCTTGGTGATTTCAAGTCAATTCAATAGCTATTTATTGACTA
>NW_007739042.1:25701-26136 GCF_000696425.1 Galeopterus variegatus | reverse complement strand
AATCATTATATATGATTATAATTTAATGGCTAGGAAGAAAGATGGATTTTAAAAATATATGCTCAATCAGAAAAGCTGGCCCCCAATATTATCATGGAGCAGATGCTTCTTCTGTCACTTTGAAATGGGCTTTGTGGAGAGAGACACCCTCTTCTTTTCTTTGTCTCTGCTGGTGACTCTCGTGTGAATGCACTCCAGTGGCTGGTGGACCATCTGCNGGAAAAATAAGTTGCAGTGGTATATGGCAGTGCTAGGCAACGTTACTTAACAATAATTATGATATCACTGTATTGGGAGCCCAAAAGGAAAGTGGAGGCATGCGGAAATACAGAGTTTTGGAATTTGAAAGAGGAAGATGAGAAGACATTTATTTTTACATTTCTAAAGAAAGGCCTCAACAAAAAACAGTAGACAGATATGAAAACATAAAAAAAA
>NW_007739042.1:23329-23531 GCF_000696425.1 Galeopterus variegatus | reverse complement strand
ACTGAGATGTTTGCCTAGAAGTGGGAGTGGGGTCTGGTCCCCGGATTCAAGCCTCCAGTTCCCAGGCAGGCCCCAAGGTGCTTGTGGTGTGCCTGGACTGGAACTAATTTTTTGTCCTTTGCTTACTTCTAACCTGGGGGGCCTTCCTGTGGGAACCAGTACTTGAGCTGTGTGGTTGAGTTAAATTGCTGCTTTGCTGCTG
>NW_007739042.1:22389-22671 GCF_000696425.1 Galeopterus variegatus | reverse complement strand
GCCATCTGTACCACGCTCAGCCAGTGAGCACATCGGCCACCCCTCTATAGGATCCGAACCCCCGGCCTCAGTGCTACCAGTGCCGTACTCTCCTGAGTGAGCCACAGGGCCGGCCCCCAAGGTTTGATTTCAGGTACTTATTTTTCATAATTTAAATCTATTTGTGGAGAGAATTTTTTAATCCGATATTTGACTGTCACTTTTTCTATATGTGATATTACGTATGGTGACCATAGTTTGCTAACCCCAACTGAGGCATGTAGTCTGATAGCAGGACAGAAA
>NW_007739042.1:16325-16772 GCF_000696425.1 Galeopterus variegatus | reverse complement strand
TTAAGTGCCCAGGGAGAACTTATTTTAATAAACATTAATTATTAATTGCATTGATGACATTGCAGTTACTGAGTTGAATATACTTTTTCTAAAGCAGCACCCACAGCAGCCAAGCTATCAAATGTATGTAGTGGACTAGATTTAAGAATAGCACTTACTGGATAGAATATACTGGACTTTTAAGGCAGTTTTATCTAGGAATTATGGGATTCTCTGGAATGTCTCAGAAACTTGGTGTAAAAAGCACTCTTAATATATATGTGTATGTTATTTATGGATTTAGTGATATATCTATACACATACACTTTCTAAAACCCATAGCCTTCTAAATTTATATATGAAGTACTTCAAAAATTTACATATGAAGAACAATTGGTGATGGTCGTGCTATACTGCTTAAATTTGGAATTGAATGAGTTAGTTCATGAAAAGTTGCTATTTTTTTTT
>NW_007739042.1:13902-14320 GCF_000696425.1 Galeopterus variegatus | reverse complement strand
GGGGAAAAAGTATTATTAGCATGTCAAATTCCAGGTCATGATATTGACAGTAACTTTGACAACTTTTTGTAGGTTAAATCAGGACTCCTGTGAGGTAGTGATTAAATGATGTTAATTACACACACTTACGATTTAGTGATCTTTTAAAAATGAGTTGGTGATATAAATTCTCTTCTTAGAGTGTTTGTCTTCCTCAGAATTGGAGTCTTTTGACCAAAGTTATCAGTAGTGGGAGAACTTTGTGTAATTGTCATTTTTCTTTCACAACAATATGCTGGATATAATTAGAGTTATGTTGGACTGATATTTTGGAAAAAGATTTAATTATAGTCATCAATAAAGACACTCTAATGTACTGACAGTTTCTTTTCTTTGGGGGGAATTTAAAGTTTACGGCTTAAAGCAAACTTTTTTTTTT
>NW_007739042.1:11202-11981 GCF_000696425.1 Galeopterus variegatus | reverse complement strand
TTTTATTCCAACAATTCTTTAACCCTACCATGGGACCCAAACACTTCCCTTATGCCCATACTTCCTTTCTTACCCTGCTTATTTTCTGTAATCCATCATTATTTGATGGATTCACTCTGTTGCATCCCTCAGTTTCTTTCCCCTTCTCTCTCCATTGTTCTTTAACAACAAAAATCTTGGTCCCGTTTAAAACCAAATCTTGTCATGTCCGTTCCTGTACCAGAGCAGCTGAACATGGCTAAAGAATAACATAAAATATCATGATTGGTTTTACAAATTTCATATAAGCCTTTAGTCTTGCCTGACATTCCTGCTATGTTTTCTTGGTAAATTCATGTACCACCCTCCAAGATGATTATTTCACAACTTAACTCTTCAAACTTTTAACCACTTCTCTTTCCCTTCCTTACACCTTGCTTATGGACTTTCTTTATATTCTACTGAGAACACAGAAACAATTAAAAAGGAACTTGCTTCTCTTTCAGCTTGCTTATATCTCTACCTGTTCTGTGGGGGGGAGGGGGCTTTTGTAATTTTTTTTTTTTAATATTTTTTTAAATTTTATTTTATTCATTTTATTTATTGAATCAAAATAGATTATACATATTTGGGGGGTCAAACATTGAGATATGTTGATCAAATCAATATTACTAGCAAATATACTGTTACAAATTGTAATTATTCTTTCTGCCTCTTGTCCAATCTCTCCCCTTCCCCCATTCCCTCCCCCCTCTCCCCTCTAATTACCCTAGATTTCTTCTCTCCTTCTGAAAGAATAA
>NW_007739042.1:9202-9635 GCF_000696425.1 Galeopterus variegatus | reverse complement strand
AGGTGTGGGCTCGGTGCATCTGGTTGTGGGAGGGTGGTCCAGTCCCCTTCTCCATGCCCTGGGTCCCTGGACAGGCCCCAAGGTGCTGGCGTGGCATGCCTGGTTGTGGGAGGGTGGTCCAGTCCTGATCTCCATGCCTCGTGTCCCAGGGTGGGCCCCGAGGTACTGGCGCGTGGCATGCCTGGTTGTGGAGGAGGGTCCGGTCCCCAGTTCTATGCCTTGGGTCACTGGGCAGGATAACAGGCACTGGCTCGGTGTGCCTGGTTGTGGGAGGGTGGTCCGGTCCTGTTCTCCATGCCACAGGTCCCAGGGCGGGCACCAAGGTACTGACATGGTGTGCCTGGTTGTGGGAGGGGGGTCTATTCCCCTTTTCTATACCTCAAGTCCCTGAACGGGCCCTGAGGTGTTGGCATGGTGTGCCTGGTTGTGGGAG
>NW_007739042.1:5885-6129 GCF_000696425.1 Galeopterus variegatus | reverse complement strand
TGATTTCTATATCAATAATCAATCAATTCAGTACCTTGTTTCTTGCTTTTAAAGATCATTTGGTTTGTCATTACCAATAACCTTAAGTAACCACCTTCAAATCCCAATTACAAGCATCCTACTCTTTGACTACCACCTCCTATTTCTAATCCACGCTTTTTTCTGTTTTCTTCTTTTTTCTTTTTTTATTCCAACAATTCTTTAACCCTACCATGGGACCCAAACACTTCCCTTATGCCCATAC
>NW_007739042.1:0-261 GCF_000696425.1 Galeopterus variegatus | reverse complement strand
TCTTTGTAGGAGGGGTAGGTTCCTCTTTGCCTCTTCAAGGCCACTCTTCTTCCCTGTAAACGTCACCTCCTTTGACATACATGCCCGTAGATTCAAGTATCCCCCACCCTTTGCAGTCTTCATGAGCCTCCTCCTTTTTCATTGAAGATTTTAGGATCTGACTCACTTTTGTCTGTTTCAACTCCTTTTATTAGTCTTAGTGATTTCTATATCAATAATCAATCAATTCAGTACCTCGTTTCTTGCTTTTAAAGATCATTT
>NW_007739041.1:38583-39233 GCF_000696425.1 Galeopterus variegatus | reverse complement strand
TGAGCACAATCAAGGCATCAGCCTGCTGGGTTGTTTCCCATACAACAGTGCCAAAAGGCAGAATACATAAAGCAGGATGGATTTCCAAAACCACTTATTTTTCCTGGCATGACTAAATCAAAAGGAGCTACAAAAAGTCTATAAAGTCTATGCTACTGCATAATTCATGGTTCTCCAGAGAAAAGAGAGAAAGAAAGAGCTCTTTATTTTAAAAGATTGGCTATTCACCCTGTTTTGGGGGTTGTGAAGTCCGAAGTTTACCAGGCAGGTCAGCAAGCTAAAGATCTATGAACTACTTGATGTTGCAATGTAAAGGCAGTCTGGAGGCAGAATTCCTTCTTCCTTGGGGAACCTGTACCTTTTCTCTTATGGTCTTCAACTGATTGAATAAGGACCACCCACATTATAGAGGTTAATCTGCTTTACTCAAAGTCTACTGATTTAAGTGTTAATCACATCTAAAAAGTACCTTCATAAATAGCAACATCTGTAATGTAATTTGACTAAACAACTGGGTACCATACTCTACAAGCAAGTAAGTTAATCATCACAGCTACCATGATATGCGTAAATATGCATGCTCAATAAATTTTTAGTACACTTCAATGCCATCCCCTCCTGATAATCTTACTTTAGCCACTTAACAAATA
>NW_007739041.1:26458-37440 GCF_000696425.1 Galeopterus variegatus | reverse complement strand
TGAAAAGGCTAATTGAAAATACATTGGATATTGTATCCACTAGATGTGCTTAGAAGATGCGCAGAGAGTCCCCGGGTGTCTTCCTGGTACCTCACTCAAAATTTAGTCCATAGCCCCCATAAGATTACATATCAGAATAAAAGAAAATTTTAAAAAGACAGCTTTATCTCAGTAGGTTATGAAGGCATCAAACCAGATGTGATCCTCAGTATGGAACCATAGATTTGTGAGGAGATACATTCAGGTTGTTTTCCTCTGAACGTCAGCTTGTCAGATGTCTTCGCAACAGTGGCAAGACATTGACAAATTAATGTCTAGAGGAAAAAAAGTTCAAAGCATGCTTTTGAGCCAAGGTACATTCATCAGCAAGAAAGCATTCCCCAAGGAAAGAAGCTACGAATATAATGTTTGGGAAAATATCCCTTCTGAACACTGATTCCCCCCTGCCCTTCATTCAAAGTCCTAATAATTGGGCCATTGTGGAAGGAGCTTGAATTATAATCTAGACTTAATTGTTTTTTAGTGAAACTATTTTAAAAAGCAAGGTGAGTGATAGGGACATTGGATATTATTACAGTGTACAAACCATGATAGAAGACATAATGGAGAAAAATTCTGGGAATGTAGTCACTATGAGAAAGCTTTCAGCCATACCCCAGCACTTATATATAAACCAGCAGTAAGCAATTTTCTTGTGTACAAATGGAAGAAGTTTCCATCTTCAGAAAAACCTCACATCTGCAGTGGGTATGGGAAAGCCTTCTGCTACAAGTCTGAATTCATTAGGCATCAGAGAAATCACACTGGGGAAGAACCATATGGATGTGTTGATTGTAGGAAAGCCTTTTCATGAAAGTCAACCCTCATTAAACATCAGGGAATTCACAATAAACTTATGTATGTGTGGATGTGTATGTTTGTGTGAAAGACTTCACCCAGAATCACATTGCATATTGCATAGGACATCAGAGACCACACGCAGGAGAGAGAACCTTTGTGCCTTTGTGGGCAGCGAATGTGGAAAGTCATTTGGCAAGATGTCATACCTCACCTCAATGTACACTGAAAAATGCATGCAGGAGAAAGACTCTATCATTGAAGACAATGTGAGAAATCCTTCAGCCAGAAGTTAAGCATCAATAAACATTGGAGGACTTGTATGGAGGAAGAAACTTATGGATGCAATGAATGTGGCAAAGCTCTCTACTAGAAGCCAAACCTCGTAGACATGATAAAATCCATGCTAGGAAGAATGTCTATGGACTTGGAAACATAATTGTGGAAAAGCCTTGAGCAAAATACTCTGTTTTATTGTGTGTGAAGGAATTTATCTTTAGGAGAAATTTTATCATTTTAATTAATTTATCCAAAGTGTTTTGGCATAAGGGGAATCATACTCCAATTGTGATACAAACTTACATAGGAAAATTAATAAAAAATAATACTTTATAAAACACAAATATTGTCACTTTGTCATGTGAAAGTTTAAAAATGTAAACCTACAAGATTTAAGATTTGCCTCCAAATCAGCATATCTAATCCAGATCAAGAAAAGGAGATGTAACCATGGATATAGATGTAATTAAATAATGACAAAAAAAATACTTGTCTTAGTCCATCTGGGTTGCTATAACAAAATGCCATAAACTGTATGGCTTATAAACAACACAAATTTATTTCTCAAAGTTCTAGAGGCTGGGAAGATCAAGATAAGGCACTTGCAGATTCAGTATCTGGTGCAGGCCTACTGCCTGAATCACAGATAGCCATCTTCTCACTGTGACCTCACATTCAGAAGGGGACAGGGGCTCTCTGAGGTCTCTTTTATAAGGACTCCAATCCTATTCACAAAGGCTCCTCCCTCATGACCTACACACCCCCCAAAGGCTCCACATCCAAATATCACTCTGGGAATTAGGTTTCAACATATTACTTTAGGGGTAAAACAAACATTTAGACCATAGAAATACATCATACAGCTATAGATCAACACATTTTTTTAAAATGGGAAATAGACGCTTTTTTGCAGACTATAAGTTATGAAAATAGTGATAAAAATATAAAGCTTGATAGAACAATTACCATTGAAGAATTTGGAAGAGTGACTAATGATCTATGTATGAAAAATGCTCCAGGCCCAGATGATTTCATGTTTGGTTTTATCTAAACTTTAAATGAGGAGTAATTCTAGCATTATTTATAATATTTTAATCCATAGACTGTAGTCTTCAATTTATTTTATAAATTCACTATAAGCTTAACACCAAAACCAAATGAAGAGAGTTGAAAAAAAGGAAAATCCATGCAAGTGTTACTCATGAATACAAAAAAAAAAATTATAATTAAATAACAGCAAGTAGAATTCAATAATATACCTACAGAATAATTTAATGTTATCCCAAAAATGCAGAGGCCATCAGTAATAAAAAGGTTTTTTAAATAATTATTTTAATTTTCCTTTGTAACAGCTATATTATTGATTTTTTTTTGTAGAATATGAGTCTGAGCTCTAAATTGTTTTTTTTTTTCAGTCAACCAAACTACTCCTCTTTTTAGTAAAATAAATTTTACATTTTCATGCTAAGCTATATATTTTCCTTTGCCATAATAATGTTAAATCCTGCATACTAGAGTATTTATTTCCTTTTTTCATGTATTACGTGGTGATATCTGCTATTAAGCAATCTACTTCTTGTGCTTGACTTGTTAAGATTCAGTCAGCTTGCACCATCACTGCTCACCTGTCAGTTTATTTCCTTGTTCATAGATGTCCTGCAGCCCTTCTAACATTCTTTCCACCCATTGCCCCTTTCACTCAACATCAGTATTGTTTTCTACATGTTTCCTTCCCTACTTTTTGCTTTTTGAGCTTTCATCAGCTTTACGCTATCCTCCTCTCCTCTATTTCAAATTTTCCATTAATTTGGATTTTTTTTTTTTATATTTAGAGTTACACTGTTTTCATTATCTTTGCCTTTTTCCATCCTCTCCATTCATTTCTCTAGGTAATCATCAACTGTTTCTATGGCTGTCAGACAAGTATGTCCTCTATATGTCAAATTTTTTTTTTTGTTTCAAAAAGGGCATCTTCACCATAATGATATATTATAGAATATATTCTTAGTCCCTAGGGTCTATATCTAATTTCATTTTATTCATAATTATTGAGGTATATTTTGGAAAATATATATTGTAGGCTCTCCTATGTTTGGAGGTATAAAACAAGTGACCTAGAAGTATATTTTATTTATTTTAGAAATTATAATACGAATGGCCTGATTTCATGGTATAATTATAATGTCAGAGGGATACATTTCCCTGAAAGGAGATTAACTGAGTGTCCCATTACCTCTAACAAATACAATTATTCACTTATTAAAGAATATTTAGAAGATCTCAACACACTTTTATCAGAATAGAGTGAAGAACCAATCTTAGAGAGAGAGAGAACCAGTACATGGTGGATTGATGCAGTTTGTACGGTTAACACTTTACCATGGTCTCCCATAGTAAGTCTAATAAACTTTTGAATTTCTTGATGTGAGTGTTTTTATTGTTTTTACAGGGAAAACCAGAGGCAGGCAATTTTCACTCCAGGGTTAATGTTGTTAGGAGTAGATGCAGAGGACTGAACTTCAGAAGCAAAACAAACAAACAAACAAACAAATAAATAAGACAGGAGAAAATAAGCTGATGTAAATTAGCATAAATGATAGGGGTTACTTAGTAATGTCACAGAATGCAGAATCATAATTTGGTCTCAGAGAGAGAACATGACTGCCAGATCATTTCTGATAACCCATATAAGTACAAATCTTATATCCATTTTCTATGTTTTATTTTATTTTATTTTTTTTTTTTTGTGACCGGTAAGGGGATCGCAACCCTTGGTGTAGTGTCGCCCGCACCGCACTCAGCCAGTGAGCGCACCAGCCAGTCCTATATAGGATCCGAACCAGCGGCAGGAGCGTCGCTGCGCTGCCAGCGCCACGCTCTCCCTAGTGTGCCATGGGGCCGGTCCCATTTTGTATGTTTTAAAATTCTAATAGTGATTATATTTACCTAGACATATATATCTTTTTTGGTCCAATCCAACCAACATATGAAAGTAATCATTAAAATCTACTTATTAATTATCACAACTATTCATTCTCCAAATGAGACACTTACAAGATATAATTATAAATCTTAAAGGGTAAAAAATAAACTTTCCAATGCCATGAGCAAGCTGTTAGAAATTTAAGTACACAGATTTTCTGATAATCGTACCATCATATTTCTGAGGAACAAATATAATTAGTGGAGAATTGTCAAAGGTATGTCTGCAGAGCTATAAATTTGACTTGAACAAAAATTCACAAACCCTTTTAATTAATTGCACAAAATATCAGAAGTCTTGTTATACTCCTTCATAGAAGTCAGGTAAATAGTGTTAAGTTATTTCTAGCTATTTTGAGTGGTAGAATTGTCACAGGACCATTACTTTCTGTGAGATCAATGCACTGGTTATACTCATATTGTAGCAAAAATTCCAGTCATGACTGTAAGAATTGAAAGTTACAAATCACAGAAGTTCTGAAATGGTTCTCTCACTTGTTTAGAAACAATGGTAAACTCAAAGGTATTTTCTCAATATGTTTCTGTTAGTTAAGATGTCTATATTTTTTTCCAGAAAAAATAAATAAGTATCAATAAGCACGGGGCTGAAGATTGATCTTCCTAATCACTGAAGTGGGATTCCTCAATTGCATCCCTGAATATTATTAAGCAATATTCTTTTTGATTAAGAACTTTTTTTTTTTTTTTTTTGTCTTTTTCCGTGTCCGGCAACGGATCGCAACCCTCAGTGTTGCCCCCGTACCAGACCAGGGACCGGCAACACGGGATTGCAACCCTCGGTGTTGCTCCCACGCCTCGCTCAGCCAGTGAGCGGGAACCAGTCTGTATGTGGGATCCGAACCCTCGGGTGGGAGCGCCGCCGTGCTTCCCAAGCGGCGCACTATCCAGTGCACCACCGGGCCGGCCCTTGATTAAGAACTTTTATTGATGAAGCAATGACTTGAGTTTTAAGCTTAATCTTCTTAGATATGTTTGCATTATTTTTGAGTAATAAATAACATCCTTTATTTAAGAGTTATCTCACAAATGCCAGTGATTATTTATACTGTGAATACCAACAACGTACTCTTCTTCAAACTGGCACCAAACATTTTCAATTTTCTGTAATCTCTGATGCCTTTGCTTGTAAAATCACAGAAACATTACAGCAGAGGAAGAAGAAACCAGAGGTTATCATAGCACCAGCACATGAGATAAATGATACTTTAATGTTTTTCCTTACAAGTGTCATCCTTTAGAGCCTGTAATACAGTCATGCGTACCTTGATGACAGGGATAAGTTCTGAGAAACACATCATTAGGCAATTTTGTCATTATGGGAACATCACAGAGTGTACTTACACAAACCTAGATGGTACATAGCCTACTCCACACCTAGGCTATATTGTATTATCTATGGTTCCTAGGCTACAAACTATATGGCATATTACTGTACTGAATACTATAGACAATTGCAACACAATGGTAAATATTTGTGTATCCAAATATATCTAAACATAGATAAGGTACAATAAAAATGCAGTATAAAAGGTAAAAAATGTTATTCCTGTATAGGGCACTTACCACAAATGGAGTTTGCAGGACTGGAAGTTGCTCTGAGTGAGTCAGTGAATGAACAGTGAGTGAATGTGAAGGCCTAGGACACTACTGTACACTACTGTAGACTTCATAAACATTGCATACTCGAGCTGCATTGAATTTATAAAAAAAAAATAACTGTGCTACAACATTACATTACTAGGTGATAGAAAGTTTTCATTTCCATTATAATTTTATGGGACCATTGTTGTATATATGATCCATTATTGACTGAAATGTCGTTATGTGGCGCCTGACTTTATATCCAAAGGGATTTAATTACATTAGTGGAACAAGTGTGGTTTAAAAATATTATATATATATATTACATAGCAGTATTTTTTGGCCTTGAAGTTCCTGGGACTCAAACCAGACATATTTGAAGAATGAGGACAAAATTTTTATTTTTAGAAACCCACGAGAGTATGTCAATTTGTATTCTACCAAATTGAGATATTTCTTTGGAAAAATAGATTAGCCAAATTTTGCAAATATTTAATGTCTGTAGCTGACTAATAACAGAAAAGATATACTAATAAATTTAATCTCATTCTGACAGAAATACATAACTTGAATCCATTTAATTATTTCCATTTTTGCTGTTATTATTCAGTTCATAATAAACTAATTCTCCTGTTTTAAGCCACTGTGAAATTGAGAAAATTACATAAAATAGCTCTATTCAGACTTATCAAACCAAAATAAATACAAGATTGAGCTCCCTGAGTAAAGGTAAAGAAATAAATTAGCTTCATTGATTACTCTAGAATTCTGCCTGAAGTCATTTTCCTAACAGTGTTGCAGAGAGAAGCTCGAACAGTACATGATGGTTTTGCTGAACTAATAAATCAGGTATTGAAGTTTGAGCTATTAGTCTAACCAGAATTTTCAAAGCAAGGCAATGAAGGGAAAAGGATGTACAGAGAAGAAGCTGTGAAAAGGAAGTCATATAGTTTTTTCTGGAAAAATACTAAGCTGCACATGCACAGGGCTGCACATCCAAAAGACGGTGAAAAACTGGGGAAAGAATCCCTGCCAGGAAATCAAAACTACCACAAATCTTCACAGTGAAAAAGAATTTTCACAGTTTGTGTAGACTATCCAGCTCCAAATTTCCATGGTAAAGAGACCTCCTTGAACACCGTGGGCATTCTATTGAGAACCCAGGAAGCTCTCATATTTAGAGCAGCATTTATCAAGCCTTGGAGAAAAGAGTACTCTACATTCATCCTATTAAAGAAGTTAAATGAGCCTCAAAAGTGTCAAGCTAAAACAAAAGCTAATTACCTGAACACCAGACAAAAACTCAGGGCTCTGTTGAGACAGGTAACAAAATCCAGACACTCACCAATGTAGCCTCAGTCACATCCAATACATAATCACAAATTGCTGGACGGATGAAGAAGCAGGGTGATCTTATCCATTGTCAGGAGAAAAATCAGCCAACAGAAATAGATCTAAAGAATGAGAGTAGTGATGAAATTAGCAGAAAAGGAATTTAAAATTACTACAATAAATATGTTTAAAGATTTGAAGAAAGGTATAAACATAATTAGAAAGCATATAGAAAATCTAAATAGAGAAATGAAAATATACAAATAAAAGTCTTATATCCTAGAATTGAAAAATACATGTTTAAATTAAAATGTCAGTAATGGTCTTGGAAATATTTTAGATGCTAGAGAAGAGATAATTAGTGAACATGAAGACACAGCAATAGAAACTCTTCATGCAGGGATTTTTTAAAAATCAGAATAAAATGAATGAAGCTCTGTGACCTATTGGATAATATAAAATGGTCTAATATATGTGTTATTGCAACATCAGAAGAAATGAAGAGGAAGATATTAGAGAAAAAAATTTGTAAAAGTCATCCTCAAAAAATGGTCCAACTTTGATATAAAATCTATAATCTACAAATCTCAATAACTCTCAAGTCAGATAAACACAAAACCAGTAAGTGACAAAAAATAAATAAAAAAATCAAGCATAAAAATAAATTGTTAAAAACTACTAGTTGGAGTGGGAGTGGGAGAAGCATTGCTTACAAGGCAACAATAAAGACAATCACAATCTTCTTGTTAAATAATTCTTCTTGTAAAATAATAGTATTCAAATATTGGAACACACACACACACGCACACACACACACACACACACAAATAAAATAAAGGACGAGGCTTATTGTGCAAACCAGAAAACAATGGAACATCTTTAAAGTGCTGAAAAAAAGAAAGAAAATAATATTAACCCAGACTCACATATGTAATCAAAAACAATCTTTCAAAAATGAGGATAGAATAAAGATTTTAGATAAGCAAAAGCTGAATTAGTTCATTTCTTGCAGGACCGTACTATAAGAAAAGATAAGTTCATCAGGCAAAGGAGAAATATTAACAGTAGGAAACTTGTATCTACACACAAAAATAAAAAGTGCTGAAATGATAAATAAAACAATTTTCACATCTTAATTTTTAAAAAATATAATTGTCTGAATTAATCAAACTTAATAATTAGATAGTGTAGGATTTTAACATATATAAGAGTAAAATGAATGGAAGAAAATGGCACAAAGGATGGGAGACAGAAATGGATATCTACCGTTTAAGGTTCTTATGTTACATGAAAATAGTAAAATAATTCTTTGAGAGCAACTCATAACAAGTTAAACATGCATGCCTTAAACCCGAGAGCAACCATTAAAGTAAAATAAAACAAAGGTGAAGTTATTATTTCAATAAAAGATGTAAAAAGAGAATACTTAACAGTATTCAGTTAATCTGAAAAGAGCAGGGAAAGAAGAATGAAAATAGAACAAAAAAACAAGAACAGATGGAACAAGTAGAAAAATAATAGCAAGAAAATAGAATTAAATCCAAATATATCACTAATTAGATCAAATATCAATAGATGTCAAACTCCATTTAAGAAACAAAGCTAGTCAAGCTGGAAAAATACCAAGACCAAACTATATGCCATTTATAGAAGATACATATTAAACACAAAGTCATTTGATCTTTTAAATATAGTGCAATGCCTACTATGCATATTGTCTCATGTGCAATAATTATTGGTTGAATAATATAGCATAATATTTCTTTTTGAGAGCCTACATTCTAAGAAAAAATATGAAGACAGAAAAGTGGTACATTATAGATTGTATTTACCTGAGTTCCATTGTTACTAAACTTTTCCATATCCTCTTCAACAAAAACACTATGTTCCTTAAATTTGTTTCTATTGATAGCACTCTTTTTATTCCCCCTGACTTACATTAATGAGCATTCGAACTATTGACATCATAGTATTTTCATAGCTATAGATTAGTTTAGAAAATTTGGAATAAAGAATCATTTTTCTTCCAAAGAGAAAGGTAAAACCCAAATAGTATTGAGCATGGCTAATACTCGATATAAAAGACATAAACCGATTATACTCAAAGTGTGATCCGAGAACGATTTGTTTATCCATGAGCTGTTTTGAACTGGAGTTTGCACAAAAATGCCAAACAACCTAATCCTTAGGTTCATCATTTAGCTCAGCTAACATTTTTTTTCTCTTTGGTAACATGGTTTTCTTCAAGAATTAAGCAAAGTGTTGATTTACATTCTGATGCATGTTCCTTATCAGAAACAGCTCTTTGACAACATTAAAAACTGTGAAATTTGTGGTTTCTAGGGTCTCATCACTGATTTTGAACAAAAAATATCTTCTAGTGAGTCTACTATTCTAATGTTCTTGTGATATTTAAGTGATTACATGTAAAGATACTGGACCATCTGACCTGTGGTTAGATGAACAGTCTAATGTTCTTGTAGGTTTGATGACTCTAAAATATTTGTCTGGGGCTTTATTTCTCTCCCTTAGCAGCAATACTGGTGAATTCTAGCTGGATCTCATGAGGCACACAAAGTGTAAATTGCATTTATGGCATACTAAGTGTTGTAAGATTTAAATGATCCAAATATGGAGGGTTACAAAGATTATAAGACATTAAAGGATGATTTTTCAGAATTGGTAGCATTTGGATGAGTATATCGTATGATACACCTGTTGTTGAGGACATGTGCAAACCAGGCTCTCCATTAGTGCTTTACTTCATCACTTTCAAGCCTTGCAAGTGCTTTATAAAATAGAATATTATATCTACTAAACCTAAAGTTATTAAGAAACTTGACTAAAGAAACACAGTTGTGGTCCAGACCTATATGACTACAGGGCCCATCATCTCAACCATGCTATCTGCCTAACAGCTGAATAGAATATTGCCGGACAAAGGAAAAAGATAAGTTTCTGAGCAATGTAAAGCTGTAATGCAACAGAAAGAACTTGGAATGTCTAAGGTGATAAGTGTAGCAAAATAATAGTGTGAGGATGCGTAAGAGTAGAGTGAGAGATGAAGAGGAAAGGATATTGCTATGGTTTGAATGTGTGCTCCCTCCAAAACTCATGTTGAAAATTAATCCCTAAAGTAGAAGTTTTAAAACTTAGGGCTTTTAAAAGGTTATTGGATTCATCCATTCATGAACTAATGGGTTAATGTATTGATGGTTAATCATGGGAGTGGATTAGTTATCTCATGCACGAGTGTGTTATAAAAACCAGTTTGGGTCTCTCTCATGAACTTCTTTACTCTGAGATGCTCCATGTTGAAATAGCACAAGGCCCACACCAGAAGCCAACCAGAACATCTGCCCAATCTTGGACTTACCAGCCTCCAGAATCATGGGCCCAAATAAACCTCTTCTCTCTATAAATTACCTAGTCTCAGATAGTTTGTTTTAGCAACAGAAAACAGACTAAGGGAGGTGCCCAGTGTCAAATTTCAAAAGTTTTATATACCAATAATCCAGTCCTAATTTTATATTTTAAAGTTATGTTTTAAGTTATTTGTTTTTGTTTTTATTTGTAAATTAGGAATAGCCTGCTAGACACTGGTATTACAGTTTTGCTGCCAGCTTGGAGAATAAGCTAGTTTGGAGAAAGGCTGATGAGAGAAAGAACAGTGAGGCATAAGGAGAAATTTTTCCATTAGTAATTAATGGGTCAAGAATGTCATCCAAATTTCTACGTTGGAAAAACATGGAATAGTTCAAACATCAACAACTAAGAGGATACGAAAAGAGGTTGATATGATTTGCTGAAGTGTAATTATAATTCATACATCTTTGGATAAATTATTTAATTTCTGCAAAACAAAATGGCAACAACAATAAAAATAGTAATAATACTTATCTCAGAAGGTTGTTGTACAGGTTAAAAGAGCTATGAAGCTTTCTGAGGCA
>NW_007739041.1:20539-26227 GCF_000696425.1 Galeopterus variegatus | reverse complement strand
GTTGGAAAAACATGGAATAGTTCAAACATCAACAACTAAGAGGATACGAAAAGAGGTTGATAATGATTTGCTGAAGTGTAATTATAACTCATACATCTTTGGATAAATTATTTAATTTCTGCAAAACAGTGTCATGCTATACAAAATGGCAACAACAATAATAATAGTAATAATACTTATCTCAGAAGGTTGTTGTACAGGTTAAAAGAGCTATGAAGCTTTCTGAGGCTCTTGACACCATGTCTGACAGATAGGAGGTGATGAACATGAAGTCTTATTAGGCATCAGTATTAATGCTTAATCAGTGCATGAGATGTTAGTGAGTGTGATATGTCCTGCATCCCTACTGTAGACACTCTCTTCATGGAGAGTGTTAAGTTGTTTATCTTTCTTTCTACTTATGTTGAATCAATTCATCTGTATTCCTTCTGAAAATTAGGCTGGTGTGTGTAACCCAGCACCTAGTCTATTTTTGTAGCTTTGTGTGAGAAAGTTCTGGGAGAATAAATAAAACACACCCATTTGGTTAGGGTTCCTGTTAAACACCAAATGCTTACCTATCTGAAAAGGATTCCTTCCTCCAGGAGATACTCTAAGTGATAAGTGAAAGGCCAAATGCAACTAATGCCTAGTCTGCGTCAGTTTTCTGAATCTGGAACATTCTAAGACAAGGCTTACAGATCAGAGGTAAATGGCATAGCAAACACCTGTAACCTGAAGGAGGCTAGTTAGGACAAATTGTTTGATCAGGAATTGGAAAAAGCCTTAATTTTAAGGATCAAAAAAGGAAATTTATGTTTTATTTTAATGCAAAGAGTACTCACTGTGATGTGCAAAAACTAGTTCACAGCTAATGAGGTGCAGAGACAGCAGCAAAAGATCAAACATGGGACATAGAGAAAAGAAAAAAGGAAAAGTAGAATTTTCTGAACTCATCAGCTCAATGGGACTTGAAGCCAATACAATTAAATCCTATGAAGTACATTAAAATAACATAGAAAATTACTATTTTACAAACATATGGGCTGTTAGATGAATAAAAGAACATAATGAAATATATAAAAATTAGAGAAATAATGAATAAAACATGTATGCCATGACAACAACAAGCATTTATATTCAGATTCACTAGGGATTAAATTTAATTTCTTGTCTTATTTGGCCCTGATGTGAATGAATGTCCTCTTTATGTTGAAACATAATTATATCCCACATAAGATCAAATGTTCTCAATAGTGAAAAATTCAACAGCATTGACATCTCCATCTCGTCATGTCTACATTTTAATGGTAAAAATAATATTGCTATTATTGATATAATTTTTAATTTCTGTAATGAATATTTTTTTATTCAAAAGACTTTACAGGCTCTAGGCTAATTGATGAATTTCCCCACATATTAAAGTGAAATTGTTATCAGAGAGAGAGAAGGAGGGAGAGATAGAGACAGCAAGACAAGAGAAGTAAGAGAGGAGCTTAGAATTAAAGTGCTAGTTAGGACCTTAAAGTTAACTTATTCTATCCCCGCATTTCTAATCATTCAACACATTTATGCACTTACTATGTAGCAGGTGACTCATACTAGGTAGCCGAGATTGAGTAAAGCAGATACGTACCTGTTCTCTGTTATTAATGTTCTAAGGAGAAAACATAAAATTGAAAATTTAAAAATATTGCTATTATATGACTAAATGTGTTGGCACAGAATTCTATGTAGGCTCAAGAGAAGGGAAGCTATCATCAGCTTTAGGAATCTGGAAATGCTTTATGAACATTTGAGGAGGAGCTTCAAAATGGGTAGAATATGGAAAGGTAGTATATTTATCAGGGTTCTCCAGAGAGAACCAATAGGAAATGTATATGTATACATATATACATACATATGTACATGTATGTATATATGAATACGTGCGTGTGTGTGTGTGTGTGTGCATGCACATGTGGTATGAGATACAGACATAGAGCTTTATTTTAAGGAATTTGTTCACATGATTGTAGAGTAAATCCAGAATATGTGGGTTAGGCCAGCAGGCTACAGACTCAGCTCAAGTCTAAAGGCATTGTACCAACAGAATTCCCTCTTCCTTGGAGGAGACAGACTTTTTTCTCTTAAAGCTTTTGATGGAAGCCTGCCCATATCATGGTAGGTAATCTGCTTTCCTCAAAATCTACACAGCAACATCTAAGCAAGTGTTTCACTATATATCTGGGTACCATGTCTTAGATAAGCTGAAACATAAAATTAATCATCACAGGTGGAGATAGATGGAGGGCATTTCAGGAACAAGGTGGAGATAGATGGAGGGCATTTCAGGAACAGAGGTTTAAAAAACAAAAAAGGAAATGACAAAGTAGGAAGTTTGTTCTGGGGAAAGAAAGGCACAAAGTATGTCTCATTAAATCATAATGTATCTTGCTATTAATCAGATGAGCCATTCAAAATTCTTCATATAAGTTGTGTGACTTATAAAATAAAAACAACATAATATTTATGTCTCAGTTTTTCGGGTATTTAACTTGGGATGTAAATACTTGTTTCATTAGCATGATTTGAGGATTAAATGTACTGAAGTATGAAAAACTCCTAGCATGCTACTGGTCACAGAGTAAGTGCTCAGGAGTTGAGAGTCAGAATAGTACAGCATTGCAGTTAAAAGTCCAGATTCTGGAATAAAACTGAGTTCTAATCTTGGATTCACCACTTAACAGCTGAGTAACCTTGCACAAATTGCCTAACCTTCCTGTACCTGTTTTCTCCTCTGAAAATGAGTGTAATTAAAAAACAGCACAAAACAAACAAATTTAAGAAACCTCAGAACACAGCCAGTACACAGCAAGTGTTACATAAGGGTTAACCATTGGTACAAGAAGGGTGTCAGNATCAGGTACTGTTTTAATCACTGGAGATATAGTGATTACGGGGGAAAAGAATAACATCATGGTTTAGCATTAAAAAGATAACTTTTCAACAAGTTCCCAGTGAGCCACACTACCATGAAGGTAAACAACTAATGCTGTACTCTACAGTGGACTGTCTTCAATAGATTACATGAGATATTTAACACTTTATTATAAAATAGGCTTTGTGTTAGATGATTTTGCCCAAATGCAGGCTGATGTAAGTGTTCTGTGCATTTTTAAAGTAGGCTGGGCTAAGCTGCGATGTTCAGTAGGGTAGGTGTAGTAAATGCATTTTTGACTTAATAATATTTTCAACTTACAATGGGTTTATCAGGACATAACCCCATCTTAAGTCAAGGAGCAGCTGTAGTCAGTTAAATATATGAATCTGAATCTCAAATGAGATATTAAGGCTGGGGGTATAAATGCCATTTATTTATTGGTTAGTCATATTAATAATTTGTTCATTCTGCACATCCGTGGAGTTAAAGTAACTTGCTAGGCATTGATGAAGAACAGCAAAGCAAACAAGACCCATTCTTGCCTTTAGGAAATTTACACTGAAGGACTCCTCTTTATCAACCTAAAAAGTAGACTGTATAGATGTGTGAATGCATAAATTTCCACCTCTATTAAGTGCAATGTAGTAAAACAATTGCTATTTAGTAACGGTTTATTTAAACTGAGCTGGATTAGGAGCTCTATGTAAAATCTGGCATAACAGAATTTTTCAGTACATGAGGAACCTGGTTGTTTTCGAGCTATATGCCTAGTCTCTGGGGCTATAAACAGGCATGAATGTGCACAGGGTCTCGCTCATGGCTGCATAAATCACATGGAGATTAAAATAAATAATGACGCTGAGATTCTACACCCCCATACCTACGATCTAGGATAACAAATTAAATCATCTATTTTTGAAGCCCCCACCCCAAAGTGATTCTAATTGTACTTAGGGCTGAAAACCACTAGATTAAGGAAAAATACAATGATGTTCAAAATAATAATTTAGATAATTGGGGTGGGAAGTTAAAAATTGAAGGAAGGACCTGCAACAGAGTTGCTCTAATTTTACTTGCAATGTAATGCATTCTCCAAACTAAGCATTCTCTAAACTAAGCATTTCCCAAACTTCAAAACAGGGAGTCTGGGGTTTCACCCTCTTCTCAGAAATTTAAGGTGCTTGCTCCAGCGCCCCTCCCAGTGAGGGGAGAACAAAAAAGCAATGAAACATAAGGAATGAGCCCACGATATTTTGAACCTGTTGATTGTTTATGGAGCAGAAAAGCAAAGAATGAGTTGTGTGTGTACCCCGAAGCAAGATTGTTTCTCTGAAGTCATTTTCACTGTTTTCTTTTTAGCTCAAGTCCAAGTCTCTGTCTAATCTGAGACAGAGGAGAAGTACTAGTGCTGTTAATGTTCCAAAGGCAGAGAAGGAAGGGCAGCAATGTCAGTATGGCAATGACATCATTACAGATGTCAGTGACACGGATGAATGTCAAGGTGAGGATGATGAGGGTAACAGTGACAGCAATGGAGAATATAAAAAGAGTCACAGATTCGTCACTTCCCCAGGGGTGAGGCCTTGGCTTTAGTGGCATCTCTAACAAAGAGAAGAATCTCCTGAGAACAGACTAATTTAGGTGAGGGGGCTACTTGGACTACTGCCTTTTCTTGGTGATATAAAGAGGCAGGAGAATTAACATTTGATTTCCTAAGTGAAGAATTACAGAATCCTATCTGATTTTTTAAAATCCATTCTAGCCACTAAGTAGGAGGCATACTTTGGGGATCAGATTTGACTTGGGGTTGGACTGAAGTATGGGAATAGTGAACAATTTTATTGTTTCTAAGGGCTTTATATTTTAAGCAATATAATTTGTGTGTGTGTGTGTGTGTGTGTGTGTGTGTGTGCGTGTGCACGCGGGGGCACGTGAGCTAGAGGATATTTCTAAGAATAAACTTAGGAAGAATAAAGACAAATAGCACTTTTTATATTTCTCCCTATTTGAAGGTCCCAAACGTATCAAATAATAAACACACACTTTAAAAGAGACATGACTCTATTTCTGTGTTTGCATGTTTGAAAGCAGCACAAAGTAAGTCATGGCAAATATTAAAAACATAAATAAATAACATAAGACTAGGTGTTAAAGTATTTTATTAATTCAAATCCTTTTAATTTTATTTCCATCCATTTTATTTTGTCATTTTTTTTCAAACTTCTTACCAGTTGCTTAAATCATTTACTATTATTCTTTTCAAAAGTAGCATAAGTATTTTTCTTCTGCACACTGCATTACCCCATGAGTTTATCCGATGGACTGTGAAACATAATGCTTTCAAAATTGTTGTTATCTAAAAAACTAAATAAAAAATAATTATTATTGTTTTCTAGGAAACCTAAAATTTTGCTCAGAGGTTAAAAAGTTTAAAAAGGAATTTCTAACTTTCAGATAGATTTTTGTTTGATTGGTTGGTTGGTGGCTGACTTTACTAATTTGTTATTTTATTACTCTGTTATCTGAGAACACTTTCTGCATTGTTTGTACTTTCTGATCTTTATTGAGGTTTTCTTCATGGTCCAACGTGGAAAATTTTGGGGACTGAAACATTTGCTCTGAGAAAAAAGTTGATTTTTATAATTTTAGGCTATAGATATCTATGTATATATAAGGGTACTTCAAAAAGGTAATGGAAAATATTATTAAAAGATAATAAAAATATTTCCATGAACTTGTTGAGTACCCTCATATATCTATGGCTTGTGATATTTAAGTTTTTCCAT
>NW_007739041.1:17375-19352 GCF_000696425.1 Galeopterus variegatus | reverse complement strand
AATTTTTATTTTGTCAATATACAATGTATATGATTATTATGAATTTATTTTAAAGATATGTCCTATAACATGTATATTTCCCTAGATTAAATTAATTTTATACTAATTATCCTGAACTAATGAGAGTCTTACTTTCATTTATCATGTGATGGCTACAATTGCATATACCAAAGCAACACAGTTTTTAATACAATCGATTAAATCAAATCCAATTCTTCATGACCAAGTAATCTGTGATATGACAATAGAATTATAAGGGGACTTTTCTTAAACCATATGAAAGAAATTTTCCGCTCTTCCCTGATTATATAAATAAACACTGGCATCAAAATTCTTAGGATAGTCAAAGAACTCTATTGCATGATAATATGATGCAGCAAACTGAAACAATACCTGATCTTATTTTCTCCATCCACATAATTACAATTATTGCCATCATTAGGAAAACCAGTTTGTGCCCCCCGCCCCCCCAAAAAAAAGTACTTCAGGACTTTTAATTTTACAATTCCTTTCTCTCATCTAAACAACTAAGAATATCTATTGGTTGGCTGATTTAGGCAGGCCCAATTCTTTAAGTGACTTTCCTACAGTTGCTGTTTCTTTGCCTCTTGGCTGAGCCAGCCTTTGCAAGTGGCATAAGCACTTTGTCGCAGTCAATGAAGTTGATAAATGAAGTACCCTTATGTAAGCAGGAACTATTAATAAAACTGCACTTAATGGGTGGTCTGACTGCTTGTGCACACAAGCTTATATACTGACATACAGGAAGAAATAAATGACTTATTCATNTTCCATGAACTTGTTGAGTACCCTCATATATCTATGGCTTGTGATATTTAAGTTTTTCCATGTGGGGCTTTTGCTTAACTCTGATGGTACAAGTACTTTTATCACCATTTACACAATTTGGAGTTTGCATTTTCACCCTCAGTTTCACTAAACATGCAATTTTGGGGTTTTTTGTTTGTTTGTCTTGGCGTGTGTTGGTTCTCCTTATTTCCATGAGAAGTGGCAAATCTCAAAACTAAGTTAATATCGTCTTCTTACTAAAGCTTAGTAAGATCCTAATAATTGGAAATTGGTGAAAATGTAAACAATGGCTGAGCTGAAGATTAGCTTTGATTAACCTACTAAACAATAACAAAAATAGTTTCCAATTTTCTTAAAATCTTAATGTAAAATGATTTTTCATTTAATGGCATTGATATAGTTAGCTCCATCCATAACCCTAATTTAATAAAATGTGAATTTATTTTATTTTATTTTNAAAAAAAAAAAGGATTTCCATAATACAGAAATAACTTGGTGATTTAAAAACCCAAACTGACTATTTTTAAAACAATGCATACAGTTACACAGTGCATATCATTTTAAAAGGTACTTTAATTTGTAGATCAGCACTAAAATATAAATTCTTGATTTTAATACTAAATTTTTTGCTCTAATGATTTTTGTGTGTCCTTCTTCCAAAACACTTTGTCTACAAGGTCATGAAAATAGCCTCTCATATTCTGGAAAGTTTATTTTGATTCGACTTTCATATACTTACAGCCAACTGACCTTCAACAAAGGCACCAAGAACATACATTAGGAAAAAGACCACCTCTTCGATAAATGATGCTAGGAAAACTGGACATCCATATGCAGAAGAATGAAACTAGACCCATATCTCTCACTGTACGCCAAAATCAACTCAAAATGGATGGAAGACTTAAATATACATCTTAAAACTATAAAACTCCTAAAACAAAACATAGGAGAAATACTTTAGGAAGTAGGGCTGGGCAAAGACTTTATGAATACTACCCCCAAATCACAGGCAACGAAAGGAAAAATAAACAAATGGAATTACATCAACTAAAACGCTTCTGCACAGCAAAAGAAACAATTAACTGAGTAAAAAGACAACCTACAGCGTGGGAGAAAATATTTGCAAAATATGCATCTGACAAAGAATTAATATCCATAATATGCAAA
>NW_007739041.1:14578-16472 GCF_000696425.1 Galeopterus variegatus | reverse complement strand
GTGGGAGAAAATATTTGCAAAATATGCATCTGACAAAGAATTAATATCCATAATATGCAAAGACCTCAAACAATTTCACAGTAAAATAACTTTCAAATTGAGGTTTATAATCTAATCTGCCGCTATTTTATTACCAGAAAAGTGCCAGCATATTGAAGAAGATCTCATGTGTACTTAAAAAGACGGTGTGCTCTGTAGTTGTTAGATATGGTGTTTTATCCAGGTAAATTAGGCCAAGTTTTCTCAGTTATTTAGATTTTCTACTTTTTTAAAAAATCTATTTGTCGTGCTAGCTACAGAGGTATAATAAATTCTTTCACTGTGGTTTTCAGTTTATCTATTTCTTCTTTCAATTCTGTCAACTTTTTATCTACATATTTTCAAGCTGTCATGTGTGAATATACATTTACGGTTTTGATACCTTCTTGTAGATTGATCCTATTTTTGTTATTAAATATCTCTCCTTATCTGTAGTAATGAATCTTGCCTCACTGACTACTTTGATATTAAGTGCCTACGCCATTTCCTTTCAGTTAATGCTTGCATAGTTTCTATCATTTTACTTTTTAAATACTTTTTGTCCGTATACTTAAAGTTTCTCCCTTAAAACTGGTATTTGAGTATATCAACTATTTTATCTTTCAGTCTATCTTCATTAGTTATTGGGAACTACACTTTTACATTAAAGAGATTATTGATTTATTGGTGCCTTAATCTACTACCTTACTTTTTTTTTAGTGTTCTCTCTCTTTTATTATTATTATTATTATTTTGTTATTTAATTATACCCTTTTTTAGTTTCTTAAATATATATGCCTTAAATTTCTTTTATTAGCCATAGAGAATACAACATGCAATCTTATTTATTAAAATATACTAATAAGTATTTTGAGCTCTTCCCAACAGTGCTAAGAACCTCAGACACTTTAGACCTAATTAACCTGTCACCTTTGATGTCTTGGTGTCATGAATTTCAATTTTTATCTATTGATCTATCAGTCTATCTATTTATCTGTGTAAGGAACAAAATATATCTTAGTCATATTGTTTTGCAGTCAATGCTTATTTAGGTTTATGCAGCCACTAAAATTAGAAGATTCTCCCAAATCCCAAGATGGTTGTTTTATTTTATGTAGGAGAGTTCAAGTTATTCCACATTCTTGACAACATTTATTTAGTCTATTAGTTTCTGTATATATATATATAGAGAGAGTACCCATCCATTATAGTAGAAAGCAAGTCTCAATATGGACATTTTTAAATGTATTTGATGGGCATTCACCTATCTCCTTTTGTGAAGTGTCAGCTCATACCTTTTGCTCATTTTTTAAATTGTTACTGACATTTTATTATTGATCTGTAGAACATATTAACATATGAAGCAAATATCCACATATATGACAAAAAACAAGATTTATATATTTATATATATACATATTTCCCTAATGTGTGTTAAATGCCTATTTATTTTTGAAATATTATATTTTGTAGTGCAGAAAATTTTAATTTTAATTAATTCCAACTTATCATTTTGTCTTGGACGCTTAATGCTATTTATTTTCTGTCCAAGAAAATTTTGTTTATATTAATATTGTGAAAATATTTTGTGACATTTTTCTAGAAGGTCTCAAGTATATTTGATTTATCTCTAATTTTTGTGCATGGAGTCAGAGAGAACTTAAGGTTCAAAACTTCCTGAGGGTTATACAAATTTTAATTTCCAATTTATTAATTTTGTTGCTGAGTCAAAAATCTACTAACAGTATATATATATGAGTCTACTTATAGATTTTTGATTTTGTACAAATTTTTTTTCATTATTGAATTAAATTTATAGGTCAATATGAAAGACATTTTTATCCTAAAATATTAGCTCCTCAAATAAAAGAAAATA
>NW_007739041.1:13231-14239 GCF_000696425.1 Galeopterus variegatus | reverse complement strand
ATAGGTCAATATGAAAGACATTTTTATCCTAAAATATTAGCTCCTCAAATAAAAGAAAATATTACATTTCAAAATTTATTTATGCATACTTTAAATTCTCTCAGAACATATTGCAATTTTTATTGTAGATGTATTTGCTGGTGTTTGCTGATTTTGGGGGCTACTATAAATATTTGGTTTTTAAACTAATTTTCCTATTGCTTTTTTTATAGTAAATAGACATACAATTGTATTTGTATGCTGACCCTTGTGTACAGCATATTTTTAAAATTTTGTTATTGATTATGTTCATTAGTTCTAGATTATTTTGAATTTTCGTTATATGCATTCACATTATCTGCAAATACAGACAGCAGTACTTCTTCCATATATATACATGGGAGTACGTATATGTGTGCATGTGTATATATATACTTTTTTCTTGATTGTACTACCTAGGAATTCCAGTATAAGGCCACATGGTCACGATGGTAGTGAACATCTTTGTCTTATACCAGACTTCAGGGGAAAATGTTCAGTAAATCACAATTGAATATGACATTAACCATATAATTTTTTAGATATCATTTGTCAGATTGTGTTCTCTTCTATTCCTAGTTTATCGAAAATTTTCAAAATATAGACTTGAATATGTCACATAGTTTTTCTGCATTTAAAATTATACTATAATTCCTTTAACATTAACTATGTCAATGTGTTGAATTACATTGACTGATTTTTCTAAAATTTTAAACCTTTCCTGTATTTCAAAGATAAACACTACTGTCTTGGTTTGTTTGTTAGCTTATTTTATTTTGTTTTGTTCATTCTAACGTAAAACAATCCTTCCATTACTGGGATAAATCAAACTTAGCAATGAAGTATTCACTTAAAAAATATTTCTGTCTCTTTGCTAATATTTTTTATAAGATACTGACACATAGTCTTTGTATATGTGTCTGCAATTTGCATACTTCTTATGTCCTTTTTACATTTTGTTACCAGGATTTTTCTTTTCTTTTTTTTTTT
>NW_007739041.1:0-12796 GCF_000696425.1 Galeopterus variegatus | reverse complement strand
TTTTTTTTTTTCTTCATAGAACAAATTGAGATGTGTTCCCCATTTTCTCTTCACTGTACATGTTGATTTTTAAAACGTTGATATTATATCTCCCTTATGCATTTGAAATTACTCGCCCCCAAACCCATCCGGGCCTGAAAGTTTACTTTGGGTAGTTTTAAAATTATGAATTTAAAATTTTAATTGCTATAAAATTGCATATACTTTCTATTTAATTTTAGTTGTTGTCATTTGTCTATTTTTTAGCTGCCACTTGCATTTTTCAAGGAATTTGTTCATTCTGCTTAAGTTTGTCAAATATCAAAATTATTCCTTATTCTATTCTCTTATTATCTTTTTATGTGTAAGATATGTGGTGGCATTTGTCAACTTTTTGTTCCTGACTCTGGTAATTTGTGTTTTTACTCCTTTCAATTCTAGTCAGTTTTGCTGCATACTTATCAATTTTTTGTCCTCAAATACCCAAAATTAGGCTTGCTGATTTTATCTATGTTAAATGTTATATATTATTGATTTCTGAGCCTACTTTTTATTTAGTATTTACTTTTTCTAATTCCTTGAATTTTAGTCTCATTTTTCTAAATTTTAAATTTAGAAATTTTATATTTTGTTTTTAATCCTCATTATATTCGAACATGTGCATTTGAAGCTGTAAACTTGGCTCTAAGTATGGCTTTAGTATATTTTTATCACCACTCAACTTAAAACATTTTATTCTTTCTCTTTTGATATTTTGATCTATTCTTTACCTAGAGATGTATTTAAATTCTGAATATTTGAACACATTATAATTATATTTCTGTGAATGAAGTCTAATTCTCCTGTGATCAGAAAATATTCTGAATAATTTTTAACTTTATTAAAAAAAATTAGTCTTTTCTTATGGCCCAGAATATGATCAATTTGCAGAAACAACCTATATGCATTTAAAAGAGTATGTATCTTCTAAAGCTTTTTTATTTTTGCAAATTAATGAATTCAATTCATCACATTAATGAAATAAAAAAGAAAAAATAATATTATCATCTCATACCTAATGTTCTAATTTTGTCAATATGTTATTTAGTTTATCTTATTCTTCAAGTCCTTTACATCCTTACTGGCTTTTTGCCTTATCACTTTATAGAAGAAATATTAAAAGCACCAAATAGAAATGTGGTTTTGTCTATTTCTCCTTTTATTTTTGGCATCTTTAGATTCATATATTTTGAAGCTATGTTATTGTACGTACACAATTTTGGGATAATTTAATTTTCATGTTAACTTTATCCCTTTATAAGCTGCCCCTGGTAATCTCTCTTTTATTCTCATCTCTGTATATTTGACCTGTTTTTTTCTTTAGATTCCACATATAGGTAAGATTATTCAATATTCTTATTTTCTATTTCACTTAGCTTATTTCAATTAGCATAATGTCCTCTGGGTTTATCTACATTGTGGCAAATAGTAGGATCTACTTTTTAAGGTTGAATAATATACATACATATATATGTACATTCACATATATATGTACACACACATATATATAAACATATACACATTTTCTTATACATTTGTCCATTGATGAACACATAGTTTCTTTTTTTTTTCTTTCATATCTTGTCTATTGTGAATAAAGTCACAGTGAACATGGAACTAAAAGTATTTTTGTGATTTCATCTCCTTTGGACATATGCCCAGAAGAAAGATTGTTGGGTCATATGGTAGTCCTATTTTTAATTTCTTTAGCAACATTCATACTATTTTTCATAATGGTTTTACCAATCTATATTCCCATCAACAATGTGGAAAAGGTTTCCTTTTCTCCATACACTTGCCAACATTTCTTATCTGTTGTCTTGATAATAGACACACTAACAGGTGTGAGGGGACATCTGATAGTAGTTTTAATAAAGTCTGTTTCTTATAAGTAGCATAGATTTTCTACCTTTATTTTCAAACTGTTTCATAATCTTTGTCTTTTAGTTAGATGTCTTGGTTCAATTACATGTATCATAATTATAGATACAATACAGTTGTTTATATTTTTCATTCCAGCCTTTAATATATTTATCATAGTAATTTTAAGTTCTCTGTCTGATAGTTCCAAGATCTGTGTCACATTGGAGATTGGATAATTGCTCTATTAATGATGTATTTAATCATGCCATTCAAATGTCTTGTAATTTCCGTTGAAAGACAAACATCTTGTGTAAGATGGAAAATAAGTCAGCTTCTAACACTGACAACTACATCACCCATAGAAATGTATTCGTCAGTTTGGGCTGCTGTAACAAAATACCATAGACTGGTTGACTTATAAACAACAGAAATTTATTTCTCATAATTCTAGAGGCTGGAAGTCCAAGATCATTGTATCACTATCGTAGTGCTGTAGACTAGATGCCCCTCCAACCTCTTTGAGGCTCAATCCCCACCATTAACTACTGAGGTTGGGAAATCCTATTATGGTAATTGAAAGGTGGGGCCTTGAAGAGGTGATTAGATTGTAGGACCGTGCAGTAGTGAATGGATTAATAATGGTGGCAATGGGCATGATTCTGAGGGCTTTAAAAGGAGAGCGCATGAGAAGCTGTCTCTCTCTCTCTGCTCTCTCTGCTTCCACCATCTTGCAATTTGAGACCACTGGGTCACTGTCACCACCAACAGATGGACTTTGGACTTCTCAGCGTCAGAAACTGTAAGCAATAAATTTCATTTTCTTATAAACCACCAAGATTCAAGTATGTTGTTATAAGCAACAAAAATGGACTAATACAGGTAGGTTTCCAGTAAGGGCTCTCTTCCAGGTTACAGACTTCTCATCATATCCTCACATAGCAGAAAAAGGGTGAGAGAACTCTGTGGGGTCTCATTTAGGGCACTAATCCCACTCATGAAGTCCTCACCCTAATGACATATTTACCCCCCCCCCCAAAAAAAGGTCCACTTTCTAATGCCCTCGTAATCAAGGATAATATTTCATTATATAAATTTTGGGGGGGAGACATTCAGTTCATAACACCACATGACAACATGATCTTTAGTTTTGTTACTTGATTTAGATATTATTGACCTCAAAGAATCATTGCCAAACTATACCTATATCAAAAATTATGATACTGAAAGAACTGTAAAATATTGCTGATTTGCCAATCTTGGTGTCTTCATTAACAAAGTTAGGAGGGAATTACTGATCCTTGAGTAAAACCATCTTCGACCAGACTTCAGGTCTTCAATGGAAAAGGAGCTCCATGCTTGCCATATAATTGCCCTTCTACCTTTCTCCACCCTTGCATGAGCCGAGTCTTCAGTTTTTCTAAGACCTCTGTGCTGTTCTTAAGAACTGATGCTCTTCCCTTTCTCATTTTCTTCACTTTCCATAATCATTATCTGTTTGAAGCAATCAGAATTAATGTTATTATACAATGTATCACTGATTTTTTTGTCAGCCGCATCCCTTACATTAGTGAGTCTGGAAAGAGGAACGATATCCTCCATGGTCTTTGCTGCAGCCATGATCATTATCCTATCATAATCCTCATCATTATCTATCTCAGCTCTCTAAAAATAAAATCCCAACCTTGAAATTTCTGTCAGCATACTATACCAACCAATATCATTTATTTTCCTGAAATCCACCTATTGGTAATAATCTCAGCAGGATATGCATTGATCACTCAATTTGAACGATTTAGGAATTTACTAAAGAAAATATTTCCAAGAGGTATGCTTAGAGTTTGAGCATTTTAACATAGGATAATGTAATATCCTAGGGTGAGCAATAAAACAACATCAAGGAGCTATTACCACTCCTAAGCCTAAAAGCAAATGATAAAGGAACATTCACTGAAGCCGAGTCCACAACTGACAAGAGCTTTTGGCTTTGGGGTAAAAAGGGAAGCCAAACTACAGTAGCTGAGGGGGAAATGGACAAGAGAAATAAAATTCCCTCTCACACTTTTCTCTTGCCCTCAGTCTCTTACTGACTGAACTCAGAGAAAGGACAAAAGGTAAGGGAATCTTTTGAGGCTATACTGATAAGCCTTTTGGAACACAAAGCTTTGCTTGAAGAACCTTTCTTTTTTATTAAGAAAAAACCCCTGTCCAGGCTTGAGATTGGACTCTAATGAGCAATCATGTAATGGCTAATGATGAGGTGCCCAGGGCATTGAATTAAGTTGATCAAAAGGCATGCATACTAAATGGCACCTCATTAAACCATTAAATTGATAGAAATGGGACTTGACAAGCATCCAGGTTTTCATATGAAAGTTGTGTGATCACCTTGCTCGAGTTCTCAACAGGCTCATTTCTGCCACATTAATGCCCTTCCCCCCACTCACACCTATGGCAAGATGACTAAAGAGGGAAAAAACACATGAGCCTAGAATAAAGACGGCTCTGTAGGGTATACTGCATTAGGCAAAAGTGAACTTTTGTGACATTTTTAGCCATAGTCAAGTTGACAATGAAAGACAGTAGAGTAGTGTATTCTACGCCATGGGTAGAACTTGAATTAGTTCTTCTTTGCCTGGAAGTGGAGATGCCCTGACGTAAGGTTCAAGCCAGAATAATGGGAAATGGCAGTGTCTCATTGACATGGATCTAAATGCCCTGTCCATTTCTCGATTTTACAAGTGTAGTCTATTCTTTACCTTTAGTTTCATATTGTTTTTCTTCTATCAAGTCTATTGCACATCACTTCAACCCATATTGAATCTTCCTACCACGAACTCAGAGACACATCACTGAATTGGCTACAAAGGTGTTTGGGAAGAATGTGGGTGGACCTAACACTGACATTTTTCATCCAATCCATCTTGTTCACCCCTTACTCCAATTCATTTGGGGTCTACCCTCCCACCATGTGTAATGATATAAAAGTTGCAGTACATACTTAGCCTTCATACTCCCTGTACTTTACTATTTTTTTCTTTTTAGAATATTAGAATCACATAATAAGTAAGTGATGGGAAATACAGGACTGGAACCTGAACATTCATACATTATCTCTACCCCTCTTTTTAAGTGTGTAATTTTCACTCAGGTTGACTAGTATTGAACTCTTTTTATTTTTTTTTTCCCACTCCTGCTACAATAGAACGATGTCATGTATGGGACACGTCAATGGACATTCCTTTGACTCTAAAATCTATATTCATACACAAAGTTATAAAAATATTTTCATTACAGTAATAAACTTACGTGTGCTTTATTAAAAAAAAACAGGAAAATAATTTACCAACTTGGATTCTTTCACTTTATCATACATTCATTCAATTATGCACTAATTCCTTTATTCAATCCACCATGTATTCAACACATCTAAAAAGCCAAGCACTGTCTAGACACAGGACTAGTAATAAATTTCATATTATACACTTCTATATCATTATTACACATCAGCATATTGTGATTTCTTGATTAAGAATCCTAAGTAAGATGATAATTATTAAGAGTTTCGGGTAAGAAGAGATTTGTACAGGCTTAAATGGTGTGTGTGGATTCAGAATGAAGGTTAAGTTTGAAATTAATTACAGAGGGCTGATTAAGATTTTATAATCAGAGAAAAGAAGGGACATTCCAGGTTATTAGATCATGTATTAATTACTAATTAACAATATGAACTTAATAATGTAGTTAAAACTTTAAAGGACAATTCATAGTTACAATCCATTTTTGATGTAAAAATGCAGAATCCTGTTTAACAATCATTAATTATTACTCACTGTGGAAATTTAAGGTTTAAATAAGCATCTCAATAGGAAATTTTTAAACTGAAGCAAACTCCTTATAAGTGAACAGAGTGTAAACCCAGAGATCTAAGCGCACAGTGAGTCTGGAGTCAGTTTAATAAACAAGCTACTAGTGTCTAGTTTGAAATTTGAATTAATAAGACAAGGAAAAGAATGCACATGGTTGACAGCGTGGCTAACAGTGATCCTCATTAGTAGGGTAAAGTGTGGCATGTGCAGGTCTATTCGAACACATTGCCACAGTCTATGAAGGCAAATACTCTTTGCTACTTCAAATGTTGACGTAAGTATTCCCCAATATTTCTGATTTTCTTCAGTAGAGATTCTCAGATGCTAAACTGTAATGAGTCTTGATTTTGCATTTTTGCAAAGGGCATACAAACTGCATTAAAGAAAAATCAAAACATCAGGACAATGTAAGGGCATTAGGAGATGCTTTAATGAATGTAAAAATGCATATAGAAGAAAATCATCAATCTTTTATTCATATTGATAGTTCATTTGGCTCGGATTGGCTTTAATGTTTTTATTAATTTGATTTTGATAAATAATGCATCTTGAATTATGAACAACTGGGGAAACAATTCTTTTAACTCCACTTTTAATACATTGTTCTACACAGAATCAGTTACCAGGTATATTGAAGCATTTTATATAAATTAAAGTAAAGTTTTGAAGCATTTTATAGAAATTCTTATATTCATAAGAATTTTCCTAATGGGGATTACTTATTATAACTGTGTTTTACTCAAATCCCCCAAAATAGTGTACCTAAAGGAAACAGTTGTCAACATTTAACTAAACAGAAAATGCCAGCAAATGTTTTCGAAGGATAACCTATGAAATTATTTCGAAAAGAGTCAGTAAAAGCAGTATATACACACTGTGTGGAAATTTCTATTCTAATCTTAAATCCTGAAACTGATAAAAGAGTTTATAAATCCCATTTCTTGTCATGGACTTTATTGACAGAACATATAGAAAATTTTTATTCAAGCAAAAATTGTATCAAGGACACCAGAGCAAAGCATCTGTTTTTTGCAAACAAATATATCAACGTATATTTGGCATCATTTTTGTAATATAATGTCAAATTACACATACATTCATATAATACACACATATGTATGTATATGGGATTTAATTGTGGAAAACAGTATTTTATCAGCGGAAGACTGAAAAAAATCACATATATATGTCAATGAGTCAAAATTCTTCTACCTTTGATGATAAAAGACAAGTTATTAAAAATAAATACTGCCTTTTATTAGTATTTAAGCTACTAAACAAATACTTAACTTACAAACTGCATAAATTTTAGTAGGAAATCAATTGTTGCAAAACAATTTTGCAAAACAGAGTTTCCCACAGTCTGTCATTCCCTAATCTGAACAAGTCAAAGATAGCAGTGGGAAATTTTATAAAATCAACTTACTAGACCCTGTGAACGATTTAAGAGTCCGGGACTGTAGAAAGATAGGAAGAATAAAATCCAGTGTTCTATAGCCATACAGGGAGACTACAATCAACAACAAATAACTACAAGCAGCTAATTGATAGGATTTTGAATATTCCCAACACAAAGAGGTGACAAATGTTTCAGGTGATGGATATGTTAAATACCCTGATATGATTATGACACACTGAATAAATGTACCCAAATATCATATCATATTCCATAAATATGTACAATTATCATGGGTCAACTAAGAAAAATAAAGTTAAAAGAAAAAAAAAATCTAGGATTGGGTTCAATTAAGTTGTACTCTCTTTTTTTTTTCCCCCCCGTTAAGCTGCAGCCATGGGTCAACTAAGAAAAATAAAGTTAAAAGAAAAAAAAAATCTAGGATTGGGTTCAATTACGTTGTACTCTCTTTTTTTTATCCCCCCCGTTAAGCTGCAGGTGTCTCAGATTTGCAGATAAGTTTGCAGATAACTAGATAAGTTGTATGTAATCACATCTAATTGTAGATTTTCAATGGCTTTCCTTAAGAATTTGTCCCCATTAACTTATTACTCACAGAATGGAGTTAGATGTAGTAGGAAAAACAGATATAGTTGCAAATCTGGTTGTGCTGTGTTAACTGTGTGACCATGGGACAAACTACTTAAATTCTTAGAGCATCCATTTTATCACTTATAATATAATTTATAAAACCTACGTCATGTTTATTGTACTGAATTAAATGAGGAGATAAATCTAAATGTGACAAAGATAACATATTATTATTAGAGGACCTAAATTCAACTCATTTAATTTAATTTAATTATGAGTACATTTCATTCAATTAAGAAACTTATCTGGATAAACTGTTCCTTGGTAAGTTATTTCTTATTAGGGTTACAGAGAAAAATGCCTTAGCTTCTCTAGTCCAAAGGCCCAATAAGTCTAATTTTATCATCTTTATCTCACAATAAATAAACATTACTGAAGTGTGAAGAATGTTTTGACCTAACATTCTGGTACAGTATTGTTATGCTTGTTTCATGTAGATCTATATATAAACAATATTATGGAATTAATCTGTCTTTGAACCTTACTGTTTGCCATATATCCTAGCAGGCAGTGATTAGCTGCTAGGCATAAGATCTATTATATTTCAGAAACAGTAAGTGGACATACTGAAGCTTGGACTATAAAAAACTGTTCATTGAGTAATCAGAAAAAATATAAAAGAGACAGCCAATAAAATGTTGCTGTCATTTTTATAGTTGAGAGAAGTATAATATATTCTGAGAGAAAAAATATCTGTCACTCATATTTTTAAACACCCATATACACAGATATATTTTTGAATACTAATTGACTAAATATATTTATTTATTAAAAATTATTCATTGACATCAGGCATAACATTAGGTAATGTCGTGAATAGAGAAATTAGTCAAACAGAATGAAACTTTAAATAAAGGAGATTCATATGCATAATATTAATACATATGAATGACACAGTATACATAAATGACAAACACAGTTATAGGATTGTGTGTATATCCAAATCTGGCATTGTATTAGAATATTCCAAGAATATCTTTCTTGTTTGATAAGTTACAAAATAATGTTTCTTTTTCCCTAATCACAGGTCCACATGTTCTGAAACTGAGCCACAATTTCTAGAAGTCCACAATTTTTTTTAAGTTTCCCTTTGAAATTGATACGAATGAATATTTGGAGATCACTGCTGATAGATTTCAGAGGACAGAGATTTCTTCCTGTTGGTGTTCAGAAAGGTCTTTGTGGATATGTTGGTGTTGGTATACACTAACATAATATTTGCCACTGTTATTGCCTTATGTAAATGTTATTTTGCTTTTCTTTCATTTTCAGTAAAATTTTATTGTATACTCACAATTGTTCAGTTATATCTCATTTTTTCATTTTTTTAAAATAACTTTTCTCTGATTTTGACCAATCCAGGAATGATACTATTTTATTTTGTATTTACCATATCACATTTCATATGCCATTTAAATATTTAAGAAAAAAAAAGCTACATTTTTTGTTATTCTTAGAAAGATCTAAAATAGCTAGAATTTTACACCAGGCTAATCTGTTGCAGCAATTTTATTAATCAATCCCCACTGATGTGCAATTAATATTTTCTGCCTCCTTTTACCATTTGCAAATTTATCTTCCACAGAGTACCAATGAGCAATATCTGTTGCAGCTATACTGAATTACTCTGTATTCCTCAGATATGCTATATTGTTCCACACCTCTGTGCCTTTGCACATGCTGTTTTCTGTGACAACTTTCTGGAAAACACTAATTCACACTTTAATACTGAACTCCTAGAAGATGTGCATGACTCCCGGAGGCAGTTTCTCTATGCATACATTATCACACTCAGCACACTGTATTGTAATTATATGCAAATTCCTTGACAGAAAGTATGTGTCTTCTTCATCACTACTACAGACATATAAAGCATATTTTCTTAAACGAGTGAATGAATGTTTTAAAATATGTTTTTATTTCTACATTAAAGAGGGGAACTGCATGGAACACTCTCAAGTGTATTCTAAAATATGTGTTACCTTCAATTTTTGATGAAGAAATTAAATATGATGTTAATAAAAGTGAACAGTTCCAAAATCAAGAATTTTACACAATTAATGTGTGACTCAACATGAGGAACATAGAAGTTTGTTCAGTCACACAGAAGTTTGGATAATGTTGTGTATTTTGCATAGTGAGATAAAAGTGATAGCTTACATTTAGGAATATGAGTTCTTATTCCTGGATTTCCTAGAATATTATGCAAAGACTGATTACAGTGTTTATGGTTATATTCATAGAAGCTTTCAACAGAATACAACCGAAAAGCTTCACATAAGAAATTGTTTAAAGACAAAGAGAACTCCTTTCTCATGAATCATGTAATTGGAATTACCAGGTCTTTAAAGAATTTATTACTGTACCTCATTTCCTGAGGAAAAATAGAGGTAATTAGTGTACCACTTAGATTGCTCACCTGAGTTCCTGCTCTCATGATATGAATGACCCCATTTATATTGGGGGCTGTAAAATTACGAGTTATTATTTATTTAGGTACTTTTAATTTCTCCACTTTCCTTTCATAGTACAAAATTAGAATGCAATGAAATAGCAGGGTTTGTTTTTTTTTTTTCAAGTGAAGTCAACAAACATCTATTCAACTGATTTTATTCATTAAAAGTTATCAATTGACTCTATGTCTTTGTGAGAATGTTAGTCAAGGAACTATTTGACAGCTGTTCCATAAGGACAAGGAAAATTTGGTCTAGAAAAAGAATTTGGCAGCATTTGACTTGTCTGATGCTCCAGGGGCTTTTTTACAGGCAAGACTTTCACAATGTGCAGGGTTTCATTATTCTTTTTAGATATTTGTATCATTATTATTTAACATTTCTTTTGACTGAGAACAAAGAATTTCATGTTGCTAAAATCACTAAAAGCAAAATTCATAATCTTTGGGTACATATCTTAAGGCATTCTATGCTTAGCATTTCTGACAAGGCTGCTGACAACTAATACCGCCTCTATGCCTCTTGCACTCTGTCTTGCTGTTTCTGCTCTTCCCTAATAAGGTCAGGATTTCAAACACTATCTTAGTGTTGAAGAAGACCTACGAGAAATGATTGCTTTGGGTGACTGGTAACCCAGTGACAGCTTAGGAGGTATCCATAAAGCACCTGTCAAATTTTGGCAGAATGATTGTTTTCAATGAACTCATCACTTCAGTTTGCTGATTTAAATGCATTTCTACTTCTGTGCTAGGAACAGTGAACTTTTCTTGCTTAATATTTTTATTTTTAAATCATTTTCTCATGCCTTAGTCTTAAAATTTTTACTTATGGAATAATTAATACAAATTTCACCTGGGAATGTTTATAGAGTGATTTGACACTACTAGTCTTACTTTTCAGGTAAGGAAAAAGAGGAGTGAGAAAATTATATAAATGACTGCTGTCACAGAACTAATAAATGCCAGAGTAGCTGCAAGGCCTCCATTTTCCTGGCATTTACCCCAGTTGTTTTTCTCATTTATTTACCCAGGAGTTATTTCTCTAGCCCATGAACTAGAAAAGAAGCCTAAATTATGTAATCATGATACTTTGTACATTTCCTTCATGCTGCTTATCACAGTTTTAAATAAATTCTTGTTTATATTTTTCCCCATCACTAGAAAATAGGTTTGAAGAAAAGGTTTCTGCTCTGTCCACCAGACATAACAGCACTCAGTGATATTTGTTGACTAATGCACAGAAATGGGAAGGAAGCAGCTTCAAACATTTTTCTTGATATTGATATTTGAGAACTGCTTTCTGCCTTGCTTCCCTGACTAATGTACCCCCAATCTGGCTGCACTCTATTTGTCTCTCACTCTTTTGTTTTCGATATTCTGCCTGATCACCTCTTTCTAAGTCTTCTCTTCCACCCTACCCACGCCTACTCCCTCTACCCCCGCAGCATACACAGTTGGGAGTGACTCTTGGTTCTGGCTTCTCCTTTGGACATGCATGATGAGCCAGCACTAAAACAAATAGTCAATTGCTGTCTTCATGCTGCCAATTCTCTCTGCCCCGAAATGATAGAGTTACAGCCTAATTATCAACCTTTCCTGTCTCCAAAGAAATTAACTTGATAAAGTGGTTGAGTAAAGGCTTTGTGGACAGGCAGATCTGTATTCACATTCTGCATGTGTCTCTAGCCTCAGCCCCTGCAAATAAAATAAAAATAATTATACTCAACACATGGGGTTGGTAAGAATATATCAAACCTGACGTGCCTGATGTACAGCAGTTTCTTGGATTCTTTATCTTTTATCTTCACCATTGAAAACTTACGGTATTGATATTCAACCCTGTACCACACATATATGTATGATCAATTATGTTTTAAAAAAGAAAGAAAAATTATAACCACTTTTCCTAAAAAAGTGTCCCACCAAGCCCCACACTCAAACTTTTTCTTTTTGACTTTTCATTTCCATAGAATGTATTTCTACTGTTAGTGTCATTTCAGCTATTAGCACTTCCCCGTGTGAACTGTGGCCTTTGCTACTTTCTCATTCCTCCACTCTGTTCTTACATAACATTTCTCTCCTGCTTATCTTGATTGAAAGCTGATTTTCCCTTTTCCAGCATCACTTGCCATGAAGCCCTCTCTAGTAGAGTCTTCTTTTCTCCACTAACCCAAATTCATAGGCCATGGAGGAGGACTGGTTTTGGGAAAAGAGAATAACTTTATCAGGTCCCCTCACCTTAGGCCCAGTTGGGTGGCGTGGCACATTCTTTGTAAGCAAAATGTGTGAGTGTGGGTGGAGATAGTGCATATTGTGTGGGTGTGGGTGGAGATAGTGCATAGGCGTAGCACCAGAACTTGGTTGGTGTCTGCCTTGGACATCTGCCCGCATGGCCATACTCTCCAACCTATGGCTTCCAAGGAGCTGTTTGCCAGTTACCTAGCTCATAGACCTGTGTGTGAGGGATCCGGTGGCCCAGCCTGGCATGTAAAGGGTTTGTGACCCAGTCTGGACAATGGGCTTGAGAGGTCTGTGAGCTCCAGACCCAGC
>NW_007739040.1:24674-39238 GCF_000696425.1 Galeopterus variegatus | reverse complement strand
GAGGAGGGAGGGAGGTGTCAGTGATGGGCCATAATAATCATATATATTGTATATTGACAAAGTAAAAATTTAACGAAAAAAAAAAAAAAAAAGATAAGCCTGTAGGTGGACCACCAGCATCCTGAGCACAGGTGAACACCTATACCATCTGCAAAGATGAGGAGAGTTACCTCCTGATCCACACTGCTGTGATTGTAATTGTCTTACAATTGCCTTGTAAGACATATGTGCACCAAAGTCCTCATGATTCTTTTTTTTTTTTTTTCCTTTTTATCTTTTTTACTGATCGGTAATGGGATTGCAACCCTCGGTGTCGCGCCCGCACCAGGGACCGGCAACGGGATCACAACCCTCGGTGTTGCGCCCGCACCGTGCTCAACCAGTGAGCAGGAACTGGTCTCCACATGGGATCCAAACCCTCGGCGGGAGCGCCCCCGCGCTCCCAGGCGGCGCACTCTCCAGTGCACCACCGGGCCGGCCCACTCATGATTCTTCTTTATTTTTAATTTTCTTGTAAGCGCATAAGGCACAAAAATAGTGAATAATGCTGGGAAACTTCTGGCTGTATAGCAACTGCCAAATAAATCTTGCTTTTAGTTTTAATGAGTTTTGGGCCTCTTGTTCTCTTGAGATCAAAGGAAGGTCAGGGGCAGGAACCTTATTAGGAATGGTCTCGATGGGATCTGCTGCATTAAGTTCTGCCGACTCACAGGTTCTCCCAGTGTACTAAGTGGTCCTCTAATCTAGAGACATGAAAGCATTGTAGTCTTTTTTTAAAAAAACATTTTCTTTATTAATTATTGTTTTAATACTTAAAAAATTTAAAACATTTTAATTGTACATATTTATTGGGTACAACGTGACATTTCAATACAATGTACAAAGCCACAGTTGTGAAATATAAGTTTTGGTATTCAACTGAGTGTCAGGAAGACCACAGTTAACACTGTGGTATTGCATATTTCAAAACAGCTAGAAGAGAGGGTTTTGAATGTTCTCCTCACAAAGAAATGATAAAGTTTAAGAGGTTGGAAACACTAATTACCCTGATTTGATCATTGTAGTCTTTTGGGCTGATCTTTTCTGTTGGACGATTGAGTGTTCTGAGGGACAGGCCTTGGTCATTCTCTAAAATAAAATTTGTTAGGTTTTTGCTGAACAGTCTTAAAATAATAGGGCACTCTGTAGAAAAGAATAGTTTCATCAGACTATATTTTATTTTTCCTAAATCTGTATTATTTGAATAATATTTTATTTTCAGGGCCTTTTAGTACAGAGGTATGAATTAAATTTTCTGCCGAGTCCTCCCCACATTGGCTCCCCCCCACACACACCCCTATACTTCTTCATCAGGAACTCTGAAGAGCACAGAGAGTCAGAGCTGGTAAGAAGTTGAAAGTTCCTTTACTCTTTCCAGCTGAGAAACAGGAAGGTGAGGAGATCTGCCAAGGTTTCACACAAAATTAGTGATAAATTTGGAACTGAACAAATCCTTTCCCCTTCAATATTGTATATGGACTGTGTGGAAATAAAAATGGGGTGGGTCTGTGGGTGTCATGGACTAAAGTGTGTTTGCCCAAAATTCATATGTGAAGCCACAACCCCTGGGTGCCCACTAAGGGACTGTGCTTGGAGATGGGCTTTCTAAACAGGTAACTAAACTGAGGCCGTTAGGTTGGACTCTAATCCAGTCTGATTGGTGTCCTCAAATAAGGGGTGATTGTGACACACAGAGACACACCAGCAATGTGAGCACGAATGGAGGGACGACCATGTATGTGAGGACGCAGTAAGAAGGCAGGTGTCTGCAAGCCAGGGAGGGGAACTCAGAAGAAACCAAAACTGCTGACACCTCGATCTTGAATTTCTCCTTTCAAGAACCATGAGGAAGTAAATTTCTCTGGTCAAGCCACCCAGTCTGTAGCATGTCATTTTACTGACAAAGTAATATAGTGGGTAATCTGCAGAGCTCTCCAGGACAACAGGCAGAGGCAGAAGTGTGGGTTGAGAGTGGGGGAAGGAGCTGGAGCTGGATTTGAGTGGGAGGGAGGATTTGTCGAGTGAGTTGATCAGATGAGTCCACAGAGGAGTGAGGAGAGATGGAGACAAACGCAGTCAAGATGAAGTATGGTCCGGAGCAATGAGAACGGGGAACAGTGTCTCAGGGGAAGGGAGAGTGGATGCCCGGCTCTCCTCTTCATTCTCTCCTCTAGGACAGAAAATATGGCTGTGTTGTGGACCCTCTTTCCATTTATGTCCTGGACAAGACTGTTTTCTGTTGGTCGAGAAGTTTGAAAACCTCCCCAATCCACTCAGCAGTCTCTTGTCCTCTAACCAACTGTTCGAGTCATGCAGATCCCTGACATTTGGAGTAAGGCACACCCTCTGCCCTGTCCTCTGATTGAGTCAACTTTTCATGCTTAGTTTATTGATCTATTAGCAGCAATTAACACAGCTGATCACTCTCTCTTCCTGGGGTGTCCTGGGAATGCGCTTCCTGTGACAGAAATGGGAATGAAAAGCATTGTGAGGTCAGTCCTGGTGCACGCAGGCAGGTAGTCAGCCTGCCTCCTGGTCTCTGGGACACTACTGTCTCCTGGTTTGTGTTCTGTCCTACAGGGCCTCCATTCTCAGTCTCCTACATTACTTCATCTTCTTCTCTGTAGACTCTTCTTGTTGGAGCTCCCTAAGGGTCAGTAGTGGTGTTCTTTGATTCAAATGAAATCTCTCGGTGACATACAGTGGAATCAATGGGTGAAATAGCATTGACTCTGTGAACATTCCGAAATCTTCAGGCCAGCTCTCTCTGTTGAACTGTAGACTTGTACATCCACCTTGCGTTTTGATATCTCTGCATGGATGTGTAACATGTTGCAAACATTTTACATCTCCAGTGGAAACACTGATCTTCTCCCCAGCTCCTGTCTTCTGCCAGTTCCTTCTCTAGTATCCCCATCTCGGTTGAAGATATCTGTTTTTTCCAGTTAAAGCTAAATAGTTAGAGGTAATTATTTGCTGCTTTATTTCTCTTACATCCTACAGCTAATCTATCATGAAAGACTGTAGTTTCTACCTTCACAATGTGCCTGGATCTGCCCACTGCTCACTGTCTCCACTGCTACCACTAAGTCTGAGACACCGCCACCTCCCACTAGCATCACTGCAAAAGCCTGCCCTGTGCTCCCTGCTTCCACCTTCACCACCCGCAGCAGCCAGAGGGACCCTTTTAAAGCATAAGTCAAGATATGCTGAAGTTGGAGAACACAGGTTTTTGGATTTCCCGAGGGCAGAATCCCATCAGGAACACACAATAACTTCAAACTCAGCTGGCAGAGTCACACTTGCACTCAAAGTTTATTGAAAAGCAAAAGTACACACAAAGAGGTTGCATGGGCATCTCCTTGCAAGTGAGGAGACCCCAAGGGTTTTTAGGGAGAGTGCTTATATCTCCATTTCTATGAGAGGGAGAGTCTGTAACTTGATTGGGGATGGAATGGTAAGGGAGGGGGGATTTTTTGCTCCTTTCTGAGAATCAAGGAAAGAGGAAGAAAAAGAAGGGTCTTCAGTGCTTTGAGTTCTTTTCTGAGAATCAAAGAACAAGGGGGTTTTGTACTTTATGGTTTTGTTTCGTGCTTAGAAGAACGCAAAGCTCCAAAGACTTGCGAGATGATTGATAGGGAGGTTAAGGTGTTGCTAGCTGGTGTCAGCTTGAGCAGCCTGAATATCCATGAGCAGCCTCCGTAGGGCAAGTCCCTGTTCTATCCTCAATTCCTTCCCTGACAGAGTTCACATCCAAAAATATTTTGGGATGCATAGGGCCATAGGTTTTGTTCTTCCGTAGCTGCTTCCTGTTGAGTCAGGGCACTTGTCCCCACCTGTTTTGCGGAGCAAAACTCTATGCCTAGTCTGTCACATGGCCCCAGGGAAGGCTCAGGCATGGAGAGGTGCAGAAGCTCATATCCCTGAAGCACCATGATGGTGTTTTGGATAGCAGTCACTCTGGAGCAAATAAATGAGACAAGGAGTTCAGTTACAACAGGAGCAATAAGTAGAGAACAAATATTGAAGTTAGAGGACCTAACAGGGCAAAAGCTATGTCACACTAGGCAATGCATTTTTTACAGTAGCCCATAGGTTGTCTGCAGTGGCACTTTGTCCAAATGTATGTAACCAAATGGCTTGTGAATATATTGTCTTAACATCCTGCTCTATTTGTCCAGTAACTTGTATGTGGGTATGGCAAGTTTTATTGATAACAGCACAGACTCCTGCTTGCTCAGCAAAGAGATAATCTGAGGCTAAGTGATTGTCGAGGACAATCTAGCCAAGGAGTCAAGAAATTTTTGAATTTATTGAATAGTATCACCAGTTGTTTGAGCCAGTTTAGCCACAGTGTTAGTTAAATTTTGTAGGTCGACCTCATGACGTGTGAATCCCCCCCCAGGGAACAGCTAGGCCAATAACTGCTCCAGTACCTGCCAATATTAGGCCTATTGCCTGTTTCTGTCTGTGTGTGCTGTTATAGATGATCGAACCAGCAGGAGCCAAGTTACCAAGTGTGTGTTGCCCAGTGAAGGCTACATTGTCTATGCACGAGTAGTGTAGCGGGTTGAATTACATCCCCCCAAAACTCCCTGAAGCTTGAATTGTGTCCCCCAAGTTTTAGGTATTAGAAACTTGGCCCCCACTGTGACTATTTGGAGGGTGGGAAATCCTATTAGGATAATTGAAAGGTGGAGCCTTGAAGAGATGATTAGATTGTAGGGCCATGCAGTAGTGAATAGATTAAAAATGGTGGTCAGGGGTGTGGCTCTGAGGGCTTTCTTTGCTCTCTCTCTCTGCTCTCCCTGCTTCCACCATCTTGCAGTGTAAGACCCTGGGTCACTGTTGCCACCACCTGATGGACTTTGGACTTTCCAGCCTCAGAAACTGTAAGCAATAAATTTTGCTTTCTTTCTAATTACCCAGTTCAAGATATTTTGTTAAAAGAAACAGAAGACAGACTAATACAGGTAGGCTTTGGCTTTTAGAGGGGAAGTGAACTTCCCATTTGGGTGTTGGTAATTTTGCCAGCTTTGGGGGGGGGGGGGCTCTGCATAAGAAAATGTAAACTGATGGGACACAAGCCTTTGAAGGAGTGGTCGTGTTGAACCTTTTAATGAGCCTCAACATCCAACCCCGGGGGTGAGAGGTGATGCAATGTGGGGACAGTAACCCTCCTGATAGAGGAACAAGCTTCCTTATTTGATTTTGTAGGGTGACATTGAGCCCTGCCAGTCCACAGGCCACATTTACTTTTTTTTCCCAGAGACCCACGTTCACAGGTATTGGAGACAGGGCACCAATGCATGTCGTTTGGGAAACGATGGGTGAGGAGCTGAAGGTCCAGGGGCAGATAGATGTTTTTATTCCAGGCAATTGTTTTTCCATTGGAGAGTTGTTGGACATTACAGTAATAACATGGTCTGTTTTGAGAGGTACAGTTCCAGAGGTCCATTCCCCTCCTGGTGGTGGTGTTAAGAGGGTGGTTAAGGTTTATGCATTTTATTGGTCCTGTGTCAGCTAGAGGGACCTCAATTTCCATTTGGTTTGGGCCCCAGGGTGGAAATGTAAGGTCAAGATCTCCCTCATGAGGGAATGCTTTTATGGTGCTTGATTGGACATGAGGATTATAGTGACGTATCCAGCAGTTAGAAAGGTTTTCCCCTTCTGCTATGATTGATGGTAGATTTACTAGGGCATTATTTTCCCATTCTATAAAAACATCATTTATGAAACAGATAAGGCCCAGGACTAGTAATTTTTTGGTGTTTGTTATTTTTGGGATTTTGGAAACAAGGGGGCAGGGCAGAGCACAGCAGCCCCCGCCACCCCCAGCCCCCCTCCCCTGCACCACCCCCAGCTGATTCACTTTAGGAGAGAGGTAATTTCTTCCCAAATGTAATCCAGGAAGTCCCCTTAGAGGAAACTGGTTTCTACTATATCTTGGATTAAAATTTCTGTTTGTTCTTCAGTGAATCGGGTTAGGAATTCCTTTTCATAGGAAAGAAGGGCTTGTACAATAACAGAATAGAAAGCTTTTATTTTGTCATGATTCATCAAACCCAATGAGGTTGGAAAAAAAAGGCCCTTCTAGTCACAGGGGCCTTTTCACATAAGCATGGAAGAAGGAAGAGGGCCGAGAAGGCAATTAGAAGGGGAATTGGCAGTAACATGAAGTGGCTCATCTGGGACTTATCTGCGTGTAATCCTTTTGAAGAGATATTTGAGGTCTTCCAAAAACTCAGAAGTATAAGTGGCCGGGATCTGTTGGTTCTTTCCTTCAGCTGGGCTGGGTCCGGCATAGGGCTTCATCCTGGATAAATGAAACCAAGGAGTTATTGCAGACAGTTTTACAGCATTTGAAGTTGTAAGGAGCACTCGGTGTGGTCCCTTCCATTTGGATTGTAATTAATCCTGGGAAGAGACCTCTTTCCAGATGTTAACCAAGACCAAATCTCCAGGTTGGATTTTTGGCATAGGCAGGGATGTGGTAGGCACTGGTAACACCTGGTTGCCATATGTTTTAATGGATTCCTGGACTTTTCCCAGATGGATGATATATTTAATGGCTAATGTGACCTCCAGATCATGAAGGAGGTTAGCAGTTAAGAATGATCTCCTGTATAGCATCTTATATAGGCTTAGGTAGAGATCTGTTTTTGGAGCTACCCACATTCTTAAAAGAGCAATAGGTAGCACCTGAGTTCAGGGTAGTGAAGTCTCCTGGCAGTGCTTGGTTCTAGCTTTCCTTAGGGTATGGTTAGCCTTAACCTTTCCTGAGGACTGGGGATGCCATTGTAGCATGTAGCTTATAATCTGTGCCCAGCGAGGCCTCTACCTTTTGGGTTATTTGGGCTGAAAATGAAGGCCCATTATCACTTTGTAAGCTTCGGGGAAGTCTGAACCTAGGTATCAGTTCCCTTAGGAGATATTTTACCACTTCCAGTGCCTTCTCGGTTTTGGTAGGAAAGCCTCAACCCAGCCTGTAAATGTTTCTAAAAATACAAATGGATACTTAAACCCACTTGACTTTGGCATTTGGGTAAAATTCATTTGCCAGTCTTCTCCTGGATATGTGCCCCAATATTGTGTGGGCTGTAACAGGGGAGGGGGTGTAAGTCTTTCCCCAGGATTGTTTAGGGAGCAAGTGGGGCAAGCTCTGGTGACTATTTGACAGTAAGGGCCAGTCCCTTGCCACAGAAAGATTTCAGCATTAGGTTAGTGAACGCATCCCATCTCAAGTGTGTGGACTCATGTAGTTCCTTAAACTAGCTTCCACTGTATCTGTTCTGGAATCACATATTTATCATTGACCTGATACTAGCCATTTGGGCTCTGGACCCCTCCCTGCTGTTGTATCCATGTTACACCTGAAGGGGAATAGGTTGGGGAGTGGTCAGGCAGTTAGGGCTGGGGGTACAGGGTCATCTTAAGGCTTAACCGAGCAGCCTACTTCGAAACGTGGTCAACAAAAGAATTTCCCATAGTTAGATCAGATTCTCCCTTTTGATATCCCCAGCAGTGTATAACTGCCACTACCTTTGACATTTTGTCTGCTCCAATTAGGTTGTTTATCTCAGGGCCATGCTTTATGGGAGAATGTTTAACAGTTAAAAGCCCCCCTTTTTTTCCAGATGGCAGCATGGGCATGTAAGACCATGAAGCCATATTTAGAATCTGTATAAATATTGGCTACATGATCTTTCACCAGAATGAATGCTCTGGTATTAGCATGAACTCCCTCGCAGCCCAATTTAATGGCATATTTTCAGAACTTATCCACACTTCCACTGAGAAGAATAGCCAGGATTATGTCCTGGTATTATTAAATCATGTTTTTGAAATCAATGAACATTGTAAGATATTGTCCCAGGAAAAGACTTCTGCATTTGTGGTGAAAACCACTGTTGAATACACTGGCCTCAGGTTTGATCAGTGTCTCCCATGTGCAAATATATGATGTCCAATGCTTACAGTTTCTTCAGCCCCATGGTACCCTTGCAATTTCTGCTCTTAACCTGCTGACAGGAAGATGCCAAGTGTCAACACCTTCCTGCACATAACTTTTCCTAATGCAGTGGCTGTCTTTGGGACGACTATACACACTATTTACAGGATTGTCATAACTGCAGCAAATGGGGTGAGATTTAACTTACCTAAACTCAAAAGACATTTAGTTTCCCTGGTCTCTTGAGCTCAGCAAGGTGGCCCTAGGCCTTCCTTCTTCTTGTTATGGGGCCTCCTACATATCTCCTCTGAAGGCCATTGTACAAAAGCAGATCTTGATCCCTTTGACTAAGTTTCTGGAATGAAATAGGAAAGGACTGAGCCTTTCTCCTTCAACTATAACAAGTTCTTCTCCTCTTTGTGGGGAGATAAATAAAGCTCAGATGGAATTATGGAGAGGGGTGTCTGAGGAGGGATGAAATAATGTATTTTTTCCTAAGAAACTGGAAAATTTCATCATTGAGAAATGGACTGTTGCATATTGAGCACGTAGAGGCATTCACTGAGATCTCAGGGCTCACATAAAATAAATTATTACGTTGATAAACATCTCTGTAAATAAAATTATAACTTTTTGTCACAGTGATATAGAATGTAGATTTTTTATGGTCTTGTCCAGGTACCAGTCCTGACTCTTTCTGTATGAGACTCTTACTATAAGAATTGGTCAGTAATTTATCCTTTCTATGCCTCTGTTTTCTAGTATGTAAAATACTGACAACGACAACAACACATACATAATAGATTGTTTATAGGAGAAAATTTATGTGGTAATGTGTGTGTGAGTATAAAATATGTAGCATAAAGGATTATACAAAGTAACAAATTATCTTAATGAGAACTGTCAGTCCTATTCATTAAGGTGCAGTGCTGATTTAAAAGTATCTAGATTGCTTTACCTCCTCCGTGTTTACAATGAGCCAGAACATGTTTGTTTGTTTTCTTTATTCCCAAAGTTTAAGGCATTAGAACTAGAACTCAGGGTTCTATGTCTTTTTAACCAAGTCCTGCTTAGATGGACATCAACTCATTTTGATAGGATCCCCATTTCTCAGGGTCTTACCCAAACTGAGATAGAAGGAATCATCTTTTAACATCTTGCGTTTACTTATGAAATTGGAACAAAGAAAAATAGATGATCATCAGATTTACATCTTTCACCAATTTGGTGGTAAATTTGAGGAATTGTTGTAGCAAACAATTAGAGCACATTTCATAATGAGGAGAATATGTACCTGCATAATTTAACCTCTGTGTTGTACAGAATTTGATGAATTNCCAGGAAAAGACTTCTGCATTTGTGGTGAAAACCACTGTTGAATACACTGGCCTCAGGTTTCATCAGTATCTCCTGTGTGCAAATATATGATGTCCAATGCTTACAGTTTCTTCAGCCCCATGGTACCCTTGCAATTTCTGCTCTTAACCTGCTGACAGGAAGATGCCAAGTGTCAACACCTTCCTGCACATAACTTTTCCTAATGCAGTGGCTGTCTTGGGAACGACTATACACATTATTTACAGGATTGTCATAACTGCAGCAAATGGGGTGAGATTTAACTTACCTAAGCTCAAAAGACATTTAGTTTCCCTGGTCTCTCGAGCTCAGCAAGGTGGCCCTAGGCCTTCCTTCTTCTTGTTATGGGGCCTCCTACATATCTCCTCTGAAGGCCATTGAACAAAAGCAGATCTTGATCCCTTTGACTAAGTTTCTGGAATGAAATAGGAAAGGACTGAGCCTTTCTCCTTCAACTACAACAAGTTCTCCTCTTTGTGGGGAGATAAATAAAGCTCAGATTGAAATTATGGAGAGGGGTGTCTGAGGAGGGATGAAATAATGTATTTTTCCTAAGAAATTGGAAAATTTCATCCATGAGAAATGGACTGTTGCATATTGAGCACATAGAGGCATTCACTGAGATCTCAGGGCTCACATAAAATAAATTATTACGTTTGATAAACATCTCTGTAAATAAAATTATAACTTTTTTGTCACAGTGATATAGAATGTAGATTTTTTATGGTCTTGTCCAGGTACCAGACCTGACTCTTTCTGTATGAGACTCTTACTATAAGAATTGGTCAGTAATTTATCCTTTCTATGCCTCTGTTTTCTAGTATGTAAAATACTGACGACGACAACAACACATACATAATAGATTGTTTATAGGAGAAAATTTATGTGGTAATGTGTGTGTGAGTATAAAATATGTAGCATAAAGGATTATACAAAGTAACAAATTATCTTAATGAGAACTGTCAGTCCTATTCATTAAGGTGCAGTGCTGATTTAAAAGTATCTAGATTGCTTTACCTCCTCCGTGTTTACAATGAGCCAGAACATGTTTGTTTGTTTTCTTTATTCCCAAAGTTTAAGGCATTAGAACTAGAACTCAGGGTTCTATGTCTTTTTAACCAAGTCCTGCTTAGATGGACATCAACTCATTTTGATAGGATCCCCATTTCTCAGGGTCTTACCCAAACTGAGATAGAAGGAATCGTCTTTTAACATCTTGCGTTTACTTATGAAATTGGAACAAAGAAAAATAGATGATCATCAGATTTACATCTTTCACCAATTTGGTGGTAAATTTGAGGAATTGTTGTAGCAAACAATTAGAGCACATTTCATAATGAGGAGAATATGTACCTGCATAATTTAACCTCTGTGTTGTACAGAATTTGATGAATTTGGCCAAATCATTGACCTTGACCTTTATTTTTTTTACTGTCCTTGGGTCCTTTATACTTCTGTGACAACAAATTTCAAGGTCTAATTGTTTAAGTTAAAGCTCTAGATAAAACTGTACACAAAATTATGAAATGTGTACAATAGTGAGAAGTGAGATGACTGATATGAGAGTATACAGATAAATACTTGAGTGTTCATTGTTATGTATTTACTTTAATGTATGAATAATTAATACACCAGTCCATTATTTCATGTATATTATTGCTCAGGAGCAAGTTGTGTAAACGCATGAGTTGATAAAACTGATAACATAATAGTACAGGTGGAATGGGGCCATGATACAAGGATGCCTGATGTCAAGCCCTGAGATAAAGAGTTGGGTTTGCCTAAGTCTATTCCCTATTCACTGAATTCTTCTCAATTTGGGCTAATCCACTTAGTTCTCAACAGTAGTCATCACTGATGATATTTTTAGTAAATGGTACCTTTCCTTTAAAGGGATTCTTGGGCGTTCCGGTCAAGATGGTGGAATAGACAGTCACAAGCATCACTCTCTTCCACAAATCAAACAATTTACAACTATAAAAATGTAATATCAGCCAAGTTGGGGCCACTGGAGCTCAGGAGAAGAGGAGGAGAGACCTATGGAGTTCATGAAGGTGGGAGAAACCACGATGAGAGAAAGAAAAAACTGCTCTGAGGGTTTTGGGCCACAGCTGCTTTAAGGCTCCAGCTGCTGAGCTCACGGAGCAAGAGCTGGCAGAAGCCACAGCTGTGAACTTCAGATGGAGTTACTTGGAGGCGGCAGGGAGAAGAGAGCTTTGGTGACCCCGAGGACAGCATGACCACTGATAGGGTTCCCATGGACCCATGCAGAAGTGAGAAGCCAGAACACAGCTGAAAAAGGGAGCCATTCAGAGGCTGGTGAGTCATCACAAGGGACCGGCACAGGGCCTGTCCCATGGGAAGTGTTTGGAGCACAGCCGGTGGGGGAGACAGGCCCAGTGGGAGAATAGTGGGACACAGAAAGAACAGCTGATCTGCCCCCAAATCAGTGCAGGACCACTCAGAGGAGACTGGTCAGGAATGGAGAATTGCATAGGGTGCAGTTCTATGAAAAAACTCAGGCCCAGATCAGAGTTTCTACCCAACCCAGGTGCACTGGGTCTATGGAGAGCTGGAAGTACCTATAAGGTCAACCATTAAACCCTGAGCTACACAAAAAGCCTTCCCTAGGGAAACAGCAGCAAAGCAGCAATTTAGCTCAACCATACAGCTCAAGTACAGGTTCCCACTGGAAGTTCCCCCATTTTAGAAGTAAGCAAAGGACAAAAAATTAGTTTCGGCCCAGGCATACCACTAGTGCCTTGGGGCCCACCAGAGGATATGAGGCATGGAGCTGGGGACCAGACCCCACTCCCACATCCAGGCACACCATGCCAGTGACTTGAGGCCTGCCTGGTGACCCAAGGCATGGAGAATGGGACCAGAACCCCCTCCCACAACCAGGCACACTGTGCCAGCACCTCAGGGCCCACCTGTGGACTTGAGGCATGGAGAAAGGGACAAGACTCCCCTCCTAGAACTAGGCACACTGTGTCAGCATCTCGGGGACTGCCTGGGGACCTGCAGCATGGGTCTGGGGACCAGACCCCCATCCCACAACCAGACACACCATGCCAGTGCCTCAGGGCTTTCCCAGGGACCCAGAGCATGGAGAAGGAGACTGGGCCTCCCGCCCACAACCAGGCACACTGTGCCAGTGCCTCGACAAATGCCTCAGGGCCCACCTGGGGTCCCAAGGCATGGAGAAGGGCCGGACCCCCCTCCCACATCCAGGCACACTGCACCAGTGCCTTGGGTCCCACCTAGGGACCAGAGGCTTGGAGCCAGGGACCAGACACTCCCTACAACCAGGCACACTGCCAGCACCGAGGAGCATGCCAAAAAAAAATCACCTCCATGTGGGTGGCCCACCACAGCCACCACAATAACCATGGCCACTGTGACAGCAGCCAGACGCCACAACCACCATGCAGATGGTCCACCAGGCACTGGAATGCATTGACACAAGGAGAGTCACTCAACCAGCAGAGATAAAGAAAAGAAGAGGATGTCTCTCTCCACAAATCCCATTTCAGAGTGACAGAAGAAGAATCTGCTCTATGATAATATTGGGGGACCTGATCACACCTCTCAGCATTGGACGGATCATCTAGGCAACAAATCAACAGAGTAACCATTATTCTTTCAGAAGGAGAGAAAAAATCTAGGGTAATTAGAGGGGAGAGGGGGGAGGGAGAGAGGGATGGGGAGAGATTGGACAAGGGGCATAAAGAATAATTACAATTTGTAACAATATATATGCTAGTAATATTGATTTGATCAACATATCTCAATGTTGAACCCCTAAAATATGTATAATCAATTTTGATTCAATAAAAATAAAAAAAAAACATAAATTAAATAAATAAATAAATAAATAAAAGGATTCTTGAACTCTGACACTGTCAAGGTATGTTCTTCTTTCAAAGACAGGATAATTTCCTGCATGATGCATCATCACTTACTCCATCCATTTGGCATCCTACTTACCTCACATCCTTCCCTTACGAAGGATAAGCTTGGGTGTCTCTCTAATGTGTATGGACTTTTATAAAAGATTGATCAGAGTTTAACTCACAGCTCTCCTATTCACCAACACATGACCTCAGACAAGACCTTGTCTTCTCTTTTTTTTTTTTTAATCAGGGAAACATTAAAATTCGTTACAGATATGCAAACATAATAAGTCTGATGGTGGGTCACCTTGGATCCTGAACACAGGTGAAAGTCTATAACATCTCCAGAACCCTACCCATGTGGTGTAGGGTTCCTTCTTTATTTCCAATGCTCAATGAAAAAGTATAATGCATATAAATGGTGAGTTATGCTGAGATATTTCAAGCTATATAGCATCTGTGAAATGAAGCTTCCTTGGAATAATGATGCAATCTGTATAATTTTATTTCACATAAACATGCTTTTTCTGCCTAAATTCACAATGATTAAGGAAAATCAGATTTACATAGAAAAACAATGCACAAATGTTAACCAAATTTCCTGTACACTTTTTCTTATGTGTGCACGCGCACACACACACATATGCACACATGCATGCACACACTCACACACACCTATACTCCTTAGTCGGAATATTGGATTTCTAAATAGTCTTAAGTTGAAAGGAGCTCCTCAAGACATTTACACCAAACCCCTCACTTTCTAGCTGAGGAAGAGTCCGGGTAAGGTAATCTGTCAAGGTTATGAAGAAAATTAATGATAGAACTGTGTATTAAAGAACACCTTGCTTTGAGAATTCTATTAGTACTATGTGGCAATTCAAAAATGAGATGGGTCTGGAGCTCTAATGTACGGCAATGTGACTATAGTTGACAATACTGTATTGTGTACTTGAAATTTGCTAGTAAGTGTTCGTGCCACTCACGCACACACACACAAAAAGAAAAGGAAAAAAAAGGTAACTGTGCTAACAATTGCTTTTAAGAAAAATTAAACTTTATTGGATTAATAATTCTTAACTGGAAACCCAATTTGCAAACTAAACATTTCTCCTTACTAGAACATTTATATACAAATGCACATGCACACAAAATTACACAACTCATACACATAAGTAATGCATACAAAGATAGAGAATGTCAGAGCTGAAAGAAATCTTTTGTCTATAACCTTCACTTTAGGGATGAGGATAAAAGGAGGAGGTGATTTCCCAAGCTCCAATAGGAAGCTTGTGACAAACAGGCACTAAACCCCAGGTTTC